>NC_081186.1:29779855-30079855 GCF_029867415.1 Vicia villosa | reverse complement strand
AATGGATTTTTTCAAGACAAACATATCCAATGCATTATGATTATAGTTCAAAAACAAACAAGTTTTACATACAAACAGTATTGCACAAAAAAAGAAAGCTTAAGCATGAACATGCATGATGATTTAGGAATTGCCAATGTTGAGGAGATCCTCTTCGTATGGACTTATTGCTTCAGAAGATCCGCTAAGTCAAATGAGAACTTTAATTCTGGACTTCAGGTGCGAATGTGATAGCCTTTGAGTCAATCAGGTCTTGTACCCTGTCTCTGAATGACAGACAACCTTCAATCAAATAACCAAGTGCCCCTAGAGTGGAAAACATCAAGCGTTAGCATCTGTTCCTACAGAACACTTCAGATTACTTCCTGGAAGAAGATTTCGGCAAAGTCATACAGAAGTTATAAGTATCCAGATTTTAGGGATTTTAGCCATGCAAGTGGTGCACAAACTCAAGATACAAGGCGTCTTGCTTATCCCTCAGTCGGGAGCCCCAAATATAGTTACTGGAGTTCGTGAATGCTTTAGGGATTTGAGCTGCCAATGATGCGAACTCAAGAACATGGAGTCTTGCTTATCCCTCGGTCGGGAGCCCTAAATATGGCTACTGAAACAGTAAACACCATCATGAATGGAGGAAACTTTGTATTACTATCGGTGAACAACAATAACCTCCGACGCTTGGCTATCAAAGTTAATACTTGGAACACACAACAGTTGTTGTGAAAGAAACCTCTGGCAGTATCACTTGCAAGTGATTCTCATGAATTACTTCCTTGAGAAAGAACAAACATTCTACTTGCAGCAGATGAAATGGGATTGACCAGTAGAAACCAATATGAATAAACTCAAACATCTTTGTATCAAGAAAGTCCTGGATTCTTTGTACCTCAACACCTTATAAGGATTGACATTATGATCAGGTGCCCCGAGAATGGAAAACACCGAGTATTGTCATCGAAATCACGAGATCTAACTGTGGTGAGGAAGACCCAAAGCTAGAATCTTAACCAACTGAAATTTCAACAAGCAGGGAAGTAACTCGGATACAAGGCATTATGATTCTCATCAGCTTGTTTCTCTTACTCTTTCCGTCTCGGTTGACAAGTGAAGGCTACAGACAAGGAAACTCCAGGAAGAGGAGGTGACTCAGGATGTGGAGCAGAACCTAGAGAATAAGAGGTGTTCCCTGCAAATCACCCTTGATTACTGTCTAGCAGAAAATTCTGGCGAAGTCACATGGAATTTGTAATGCTTTAGGGATTCGAGCAATGCAAATGGTGCAGTGCTCAAGATAGACAGTGTCTTGCTTATCCCTCATTCAGGAGCCCCAAGCAACTTCGAATACTTGCAGATCATAACATCATGACCAGGTGCCCTAGAATAGGACTCACACCTAGTGTCATCGTCATCAAGCAGAGAACCTGTAGACATCCACACAATACAGAGCTTAACCAGTTGCAAATAAAGCAAGCATGGAAGAAAATGAGGATAAGACATGGGAGTCAGATAGATTTGTCTTTCGGTCCTCTTTTGTCTTTGCTAAGAACATACCCCTTGAATTCACGAGAAAAAAGGAGAATAGCCGCTGACGAGGAGCTTCAGAAACCGACAGGCCGTGGAAGAGATCCACGAGATGCTCCCTGAGTTTTTCTTTCTAGGAATCCTTGAGCATGGGTAACAACTTGTGTAACACTCTTCTAAACCCCGCGGCAATTTAAAAAAGTAATCAGAGTAAAAACATACACACAAGGGTGTCACAATTATTTAAAATAATTAAACCAACCATGGTCAAGTCATGCTTCATTAGGAAACGATTCACCAAAACATAATCATGTTTAACACAGCGGAATAAGGAACATCGTTAAATACAACTAAACGGAAACACAATTCATCGCCAATTAAAATAGAGTAATCTCATGAAAACTCTAAAAACTATCGTTCCCCAGTGTTACAGATCAGAGCATGACCGACACGACCCGACATAAACGGATAAACTCTACGAGTCATCCTCACCGAGCACTAATGCCGCTACTCCTCAATCTCAAAATGACAACGTGTAAGGGGGAGTCTCATTCTCAATTAGTAAATATTATGCAATCTATAAATAACAAGCATCATAATATATCGTTCACCCAATTATACATATTCAGATTCACACAATAATAGATTACAATACATAACACAGAAATCCATACAATCATGTTATGACAAAATGCATATGACACAACTGACACTAAGTATGTGGTACCAATAAACCGTGGAATCAACCCACCTAACCGATCTATGCCTCATCGAGATACGGCCCACCGACACAATTTTCGCACAATGGGAAATATGTCCACCAACGATCCAAAACATCACCGGGATCCAACATCAAATGCATATGAATGAATGAAACACACATAACATACTTAAAACATCACCGAATCACGATGAACAATTCATCTCAATACCACATCACCGAAATAGTATGTACATGTTTTCAAAATCATTCAAATATTCATGCATTCATCACAATCATAATAATAATCACAATCAATTCATCATCACATCAAACACATTGTCACACCTATCTCATATGCACACAATGTTCAATTCTCATCAAGTAATTAAATCGAGTTTTAAAGAAATAAAGTCGGCCACCGCCCATATTCATCATTCGTCATATAAAACATTTAATTACTTGCACAACGCTCAAAACAACACTAAGAAATGATACACGGATCAAAAGATACGTTATTTTAAAGTTTTAGAAATATTCACACACAGCAAAGTTCGCTCAGCGAAGCAAGACAGAAGCGAATCCTTCAGACCTCCGCTCAGGGGACCACTAGCGACGTCCAACCGAAGCAAACAACGTTGGGACCTCCGCTCAGTGGACCTGCGATTTCAGCAAACCCCAAGTCTGCGACAGACCCTGCGATTTCACCTTCTTTTCACCCAAAAACGATTCCAGACATCACATACAGGCATATAATCATCATATATTCAATTATACACCACAAAACATCATTTAAAGGCATTATTAACCAAATAGTTCACACAATTATCATCAATTCAATCCAATTAGAACACCCTAACCTAACAATCCCAATATCTAATTGAATCAAACCATACATCAATCTACCTATTACCTAAGACCACATAAGAGATACTAAAAGGAAGAGTCCCCCCTTACCTCGATGATTCTCTTGAATGTTCTCCTTCCGGTTCCACATTCTTGCCTCTTTCTCTTCTCTTGCCCTTTTCACGTGTTCTTCCTTTCTCTCCAAATGGTTCTTTTTTCTTATTTTATGAAAATAAAATAAAATAAAATATCACAACTTAGTAAAAGGGCTAACTAATTAGCACCTCTTTTTTACTAACATCACACCATAAGCCCAATAGCTCTTACTCCATCATTTTCCAATTAAATCCTATTAAAATACTAAAATTCCAATTATTTAATTTAAATCCAAATTAAATTAATAAACTGAAATTATGGGGTGTTACAACTTGCATGTCTTCATAAAAAACCCCAACTGAGCTTTCATCTCTGTCACCCCACAAAGCTCCATGACCGATCTTTGAGCACACAACAAGAACAAATCAAGTTTCTAAGTCCGATGAGAGAATAACAAGTCTGAATAAGAAATTCTCAATCCTGAACAGCTGTTATGCATGAAATGTATGAGATGCACGATATGAATGCAATGCCATGTTCATTCGATTTCCAAGGAATCCTCGTGTTTTGATTTTTGACAAGCAAGAGATGGAAAAGCTCGACACGAGGCTTTAAGATACGATTCCTTGGAAATGGAAGGAACATGTATGCTAGTTATTTTTTGTACATAATTTTTTCACAAGTAAATATGCAATGATGCAAAGTGGTGGGAACCACAATACTGGATATATCTGGGATGCCGAGAGATCACACAGCACAAGTTCAAAGGTTCGGTATAGTTTCAGACCACCACACAATCCACAAGTCACCAACGGAACAAGTTACCATCGGAACCAGAACATATAGTCACCAACACACTGGAATAGAACATAGATTACCACTCGAACAAGAACCATAGTACCCCACGAACATGAACCAATAGTACACTTGAACAAGCTCAACGGTAACCCACGAACGAGAACAGCGGTAACCCACGAACGAGAACAGCGATAACCAACAATGTACCTGTTATATGATCATTCATTCCCGCCCCACTCACGGGTAAAATCTAGGCCAAGGTAAGGTCATGAAACGTAGTATACGGTCCGCCCGAAGGTAAGCATCATCACAGCGCGGATGCTGGTGACGATAATACCTCCGTTTGAAACCACTACTCTGCTCGTGGTCACATAATCCATCCCGAGGCTTTCACCTCGAGACAAACCATGCTCCCACTCTATCCTAGGGTTCCTATGGTTCACACATAGCCTGGGTATTGGGCCTTTTACCTCTTGAAACACCCACCCAACAGACAGAGATCCAGCCAGTCCAGAATATGATGCAAAAAAGTAAAAGCGTACATAGAATGCAATGCAAACAGGTAAATATGCAAAGCAATAAAACACCCCAAAGATAAACACACAAGCGCTAGGATTGAATCGCTAAGTCCGGACCCGCAATAGGTCGAGACGTCCCCAGCAGAGTCGCCAGTTGTCGCTACCGGGAAAATTAACAGAGTCGCCACTAACATATTTATCCTGAAAAGGAAGGGAATGCCAGAAAACCACAAAACAAAACACCGGTCTCACGACCAGAGAAAAAGGGTAAGGGAGTCGGTTACGCGAGGGAAAGGTATTAGCACCCCTCGCGCCCATCGTACTAGATAGTATCCATGCTAGTGTCTAAATCTATGGGTGTGTAACAAATCTACTCTAATTTGGACTAAAATGAATGCAGAATGTAGGGAAAAGAAAGGATTGTGCTCGCACGGGCCCTACCCCGCTGCCTACGTATCTGTTTTGCAGAATCAGAGCTTCCGTAGCTCGGCTAACTAGTTTCTGTTTGTTTTGTGTTTTTTAGGTGAACGAGTTACATTCACACTCCGCTGCTCGACCTTTGGAGACTTATGCTTGGGAATGGAGCGGAAATAACAAGCTCTTAAGAAAAAAAATCACAGAGTGTGGTTTGTGATTTAAAGAATGCATGAGGAAGACCTAAGCTGAAGGGGGAAAGCTTGCTACCTAATGTTATCATACAAAGGGTACAAGTCTAAACTAAACTAGCAACCTACGAGGAAAAGGGGAAGCACACAAGAATATCACACAAATGAGCTCCGCTCGTAAAGCAAACAAAACCAACGGCACTGGCCGAGTGGTAGAAAAGAGGTCCCGCCATAGCCAAGGGGAGCGAATCACCCGAGTCAACCAAGTATTAGACCTCGTGAAAATAATCGGGCCATAGACAAGAGGAGCGGGTCCCTCTCAGCAACCAAGCCATCACGGATCGGAAAGGAAAATGGTGCGTGCATACACCGAGCATCAACATCGAGCGACGCGAGCTATAGGAATGCGGGGGTCCGGCTGCATGAACCCTTTTCCTGACATACTCGATAACAAGATCTTGTGCTAGTTCAGAAGCGAGCCACGCGTAGCGTGTGCATAATGAACAGACTCGATGAGACTAGGCGGGGGTTGATTTCTAACCCTTTCCGCGTGCCTTCCATGAGGACTTAACGGAGTGCCATATAGGACTTATTACACCGTGACTCCCTGCCGCAAAGCACAAATGTAAACACACAAACAAAAACAGAGCCTCTTTCGAGAACTTGGCCAGATGCATGTCAAAGTCCTACTTCTCATGTTAAAGGATGATGCGAGAAAGCAATAAAGTGCGAGAGAAATAAAATGAAACGGAATCAATACCAAACGGATGATGATCCGTAAATTAAAGCGAAGAGAGCAAGTAAACTAGGATCCCGCGAGCGAGCTGGCAAAGCAAAAGCAAATAGTCAGCACACAGATTAGCCATGGAAGCACACAAAGGTCGACATGCACGTCGAGCATAATCACAATACACCTGCAAGAGGAACAAGCAAACCAAACAAGCAGATATAAAGTAATAGAAACGTGTCTCCAAGATAAGAACACGAAGGGAGTGAATGAAACCGTGTTCCGCAAATAAAGCGGAACACTCACATAATAAGAATCGATCGGTGACCGTCCAAAAGCCTCGCACACTAGCGCACAAGTTAGAGATAACAAACATCGCAATCGGAATTGCGTTATTGAGTTATAAGCTAAACCGGAAATGGATAACGGAATAAAAAGTGAAAGCATAACAAAAGAAAATAAGAAGAAACATGGGATAATATTCAAAAGCAAATCAAATATGTATACCGAAACTACGAAAGTCAAAACAAGTATTTACATGCACAACGATACACCGAAACGGCAAAACCTTATAAAAACAGTGAAAACTAAACTCGTCAGAATTAAGCCAAAATTTTGTGGTAAGCTAGAAACGTGCCAAAGAACTTAAATACGGAGTCGGAATTTATTAAATCGGCTCGGAAGCACGTTTTCCGAAATCTGGCAGTAGCGAAAACGATAAAAAAAAGTCGGCCGAAACCGAAAATAAACCTCACCATCAGCTCCGGAATCATTATTCTACTCAAGAAACATTATTCACATTCGCAAAAATTCAACACGGTTCAAGAGATATAGTAAAAGCACAATACCGAACAAATTACGTCTATTTACGGCAAACATTACATAACAAGCAAACGCATTGAGACGCCACCTAAAACCAACATAAAGCTCCAGCATGAAACGTTATTATTTATCAAAATTTTCTGTGATGATTTCCACGCAATCAGACTCGGCAAAACGGTCGATTCGGTCAATTTTCGGTCCAAAAAGCCAATTTTCGCACTTGCTGTCACAACTTCCAGATTTGACCAAAAATTGCCCGAATCAAAATTCTGTTCGCGCGGAAAGCTTCAGAATCATCGAATTAGTACGGATACATGTAAAGAAATCAAAAAAACTCCTCACGGATCAAAAGATATGACATTTTTAGCAAAGTCGGCGTATCGCGCGCGTTATGTAAAAGCTCGGAAAGAAAGCTACAAGCATGGTATAGCAACAAGTTCCAGCACTTGAACACATATTGAAATGACATGATAAGTCACTAAATCAACATAAAACCATGAATTAGCATCATCAATTAGCAACCACAATAACACCACTCAATATACCACCAATTATAGTCAAAATCACTTCTCACACTCAATTCAACAAACATGTTATGTGCTAATTTTGAATTCAAGAACAACATCAACAATTATCAACACACACCACATATAATTCTCACCTTTGAACCAATTAAGCAATATCCACATGAATCATTCAAACAGCAAGCGATTATTATCATCAATTATCAAAAATATCCATCGGCAATCAAACATCATCATCAATTATCATATAAATTCGGATCAAGAAATAAAATCAATGATCTAACAAGGTTTATAGTAAATTTACCAGATCAAATGAAGAAAATGAGATCGGATGAACACGAACACGACGCAAACACGAACGCGGATCCGAGCGATGAGAAGGGAGTGAGGCGCACAAAAGTGTGGAGAGAGAGGAGAATTCAAACTCGAGACCTTGATCTTCAATCCATGTTGTTCTTGAATTTGATGAAGAACAATGAATGTTCATGAAGATTGATGAAAGTTTTATAGAATTTGTGGTTTTGATCTATGAGAATTGAGAGAGAATTGAGAGAAAGTGTTTTTGACTATTTTGGGTGAAGTGAAGTTATGAGAGAATGTGAAGGAAAATAACTTTTATAGTGTGAATGGTGAAACGTCCAAAACGCCCTTAATTATCTCTTTTTTGACTCGTTTTCGAGGAAACTCGGTTCGACTCTGAATTACGGAACGAAACCAATGCCATTATGAAGATGACCAAATTCGTGACTCGTCGCCGCGAGAATCGTCTCAATCTGATAAGCGATGAAGAAATTACGCGCGTTTGAATGAAAAGAAACGTCGATTTATCAAGCGCGACTGTGCAGAATTTTGTGAGTACCGCTCAAAGAACTCGATAAAACTCTATCTTCCGCTCGAAATCTGAACAAGCATGTGTGATGAAGAATCAAAGCTAACGAAATTTCTAAGAAAATGCCACCGGAATGGACTTCATACGATAAAAATCGAAGAAGTTATGAATTTTCGAACTTGGCGCGACATACCCGAAAACGCACTTTTTACCGAAAGATTACGGCGTTCATCAAAGTGCTGGGAATTTTCAGTGTATAATTGGTCTTTGGTCCGAACATATGAAATCTTGGTAATGATGGCACGGAGCTCCAGTTAAATTTTCGAGTGAATCCGAAGAGCGGATTGTGAGATATGAATTTTCTGAGGCCCAAAACCCTACATTCAGCACCATTTTTCATTGTGAAATCTCAAGTAATTTGCAAATCTGACAACCTTCCTCAAAGAATTGACTTTTGAGCCGAACACGAAAGTTGTAGATATTGTCGAAACAGTCAGGGCCTCGCGAGAACTCAGCTCATATCATCTTCTCACTAAGACTTGCGAATTTTCTCGTTTTTTCACTGTTTAAACCATTTTTCACATCGCGCTTCCTTAAAACCTCAAGAACTCTTTATTGTTTTTTCCTTTAATTTCGAACGACAAAATAAAAGTCTTGGATAACTTATAGCTCAAATAAAGAGGACAAATTTTGGGGTGCAACAGCTAGTAATTAGGGTTTGTATGACAAGACTAATCAATCAATCGTTAGCTCACTAACATCAAGATTAAAATAACTGAAAATAACACACTCCTTTTACTTGTTCACACACTCACCTCTAGAGTTCGCCCCTCTCGGTTGCCTTCGATTATAAGGTCGTGTCCCTCGAAATATAGAGGTACCCATTAGCAAAGGTCCCTCAATATAAAATCGTCACTAAGTCCCTCGATGACCCTTTGTTACCTACAAAAAAGTGACGATCGTCCCTTCGAACTTGCTAAAGGTACCTCTACCTGTTGCTTTCAACGACCTCGATGACCCGTCGATTGTCCCGAACGTCCAATCAATAGGACTACCTACCCTAAATGGTAAGGATAGCCCTACCCCTTTCTTAGAAGGATAAAAAGCATAGAAAAAGACTAATTTAGGGTAGTGCTCTTAATATGCCTAGCTCGATTAAAAAACTTTTTTTCAATACTTTTTCAAAGACTAAGGCTACGCATTTACGCTAAAGTCCTTAAGTCCCTTTTCAATTTAAATCAAACAAAACAAACATTAAGCTAAGTAAATTAAGAGCCCGTAGACAACTACGGATGAAAAGGGTGCTTACACATTCCCTTTTCTTAATCTACCCCCCGAGCCCGTTTTCTTAAGAAAGGGTCTTTTTCTGTTCTTTTTACCCTTCCAAGATGTTGGACAAAATAAAATTCGGTGGCGACTCTTGCTCACCGCAACAATGCTTGCTTATAAAAATAAAAGTCAGTTCACCGAGTTACACCCCCATTCTTTTCATATGTGGAAGATCCGACAAAGTTGCAACTATAGAGCATACGAAGAACTCTTATCCCCAGATAGAACCAAAAGCTCTGATACCTGTTGTCGGAAAAATAACAAATATAGATAAAAAACAGGAACCAAATAACAACACAAGAAAATAACGTGGGAACTCCAAAATAGTAGAAAAACCACGAACGTTGCCAATTGACAACAAGAGGATATTACTATGTGAAAATTGTTACAACACATAATATACCCTCAAACACCCCAGACCCCCAGTACACCCACACCCTCAAATACAAATATTTAACTACATCTCACAATACTCTAATATAAGAGAATAAGAGAACAAAGAAAGTCAAATACAAGCTTAAAGTTCTTTTGACTAGTGCATCTTATAAAGAAAAACTTGAATCCTATATATAGCTTTGGATTTCCAATTCCATCACTAAACTAAGCAACGTGGGACTTAAGAACTTTTAATCCTATATATAGCCTTTGACTCCCTCTTTCTTCACAAAACTAAGCAACGTGGGACTTCTTCAAACATGTATATTTTCAATCAACCTAATAATCTCCACCTTGATTGAAAATATTACATTAGCTTCCATTGTCTTCACCAACAACCATACTCCACCGTAAAGAGTATCAACATGTATATTTTCAACCAATCTCAACAATATCCACCTTGATTGAAAATAATACATCAACTTTCATTGTCTTCACCGAAAATCATACTCCACCATAAGGAGTATAGTCACTTGAAGCTACACCATTCCAAGAATTTTCATATTGTCTTAACCGACAGTCATAGTTTTAAAAACTGTCATACTCTCTCATAAAGAATATGTTTCACTTGAAGCTAAATCACTCCAAGAATTTCACATTGTCATCACCGACAATCATATACTTTATCATGAAGAATAAATTTCACTTGAAGCTAAACCACTCCAAGAATTTTCCCATGCCAAAAACCTGGTTAAAAACTCATGGTCTAACTTCCTATTTGGCAGGAAGTTGTTCAACCACCGACATAATCTTGCACCTTGTGTAATCTTAATTGTGTCAACACATCTTTGACTTAAACTTTCCAACGTCAAAGAATAATTCTTCCATCAATTTTCTTTAACCCAAATTGCACAACAGAACTTATGACTGTCGTTCAACAACTCTTTCACAACACCGCCATTCTTTCCTAATATGGAAGATCTGACAAAGCTGCAACCACAGAGCATACTAATAACTTTTATCCCTAGATAGAACAAAAAGCTCAGGTACCTGTTGTTGGGATAATAATAAACATAGAGAAAAAAGAGGAACAAAATAACAACACAAGAAATAACGTGGAAACTCCAAAATCGGAGAAAAACCACGACCGTTGCCAAATGACAACCGGAGAATAACACTATATGAAATTTGTTACAAAAAATAATATACCCTTAAATACTCTAGGCCCCCACTACACTCACACCCTCCAAAACAAATATTTAACTACAAGTCACAACACTCTAATACAAGAGCATAAGAGAACAAAGAAATTCGAATACAAGCTTAAAGCTCTTTTGACTAGTGTATCTTGTAAGGAAAAATTTGAACCTATATATAACCTTGGATTTCCACTTCCATCACTAAACTAAGTGTAAGTTATCTATTTTTCGGATTGGCATTATTTTAGTAAAACAAATAATAGCATCAGTATGTAAAATAGGATGTATATATATATATATATATATATATATATATATATATATATATATACACTAAGAAGAACATGTACAACAAGATGTTCTACGAAATGTCAGAACATGTTGTATTGAAGTTATTCAACATCTGGAACAATATGTCGAATAAGATGTCCTATGAGGGAGCATTCGACACCGTGCCTCCTTAGCTAGATTAATGAGATTCAAATCAAAATTAACAGAAGCAGAATATTCAAAGAATATTATGCAATCCTATGTGGCACAGATTTAAAGGTCTGGAAAATTCAATGAGAAATCAAGGAGAATGAAGACTTTCTAAATAAGGAGATTATTTAGGAAACAAACGATTGAAGACCTTTATTGTAGCAGAAGTTTCTGCTGATTTGTAACAGCTGGTGTGTTGTGATTGAAGGCCCAAATCCAGTTGGCTATAGGTTATAAATAGAAGCTTTATAACCTAGGTTTAGCAAGCCAATCTAGTATACGTAAGATGTAATCATTAGGGCTAGGGATGTTCAAAACCAAACCAACCCAATAGAAAACCGCAAATCAAACCAAACCAAACCGAAACCGCAAAAAACCGCATTTGGTTCGGATTAGTTTGGGTCATCTTTTAACAAAACCGCAGTGTTCGGTTCGGTTTACGGTTTGTATTTTGTAAACCGAACCAAAACGAATCAAACCGCATTATATTACAACATAACTTTTGCTTAACCCACATTCAACCCAAAATTAAACCTATTATACCTTAGCCTTATGATTACGAACAATTTTCCCATCCTTACACATATGATTTCGGTCCCGATCTTCTCAAATCTCTAATAGCATTATCGCGCCTTCTTTGCCACATACATCTCCCTTCTTCTTCTATAATCTCTACTCTCTTATATTCTTTCTTTTTCATCTTCTCGTTTTTATGCAAATGTTCTCTATTTCAGTTTCGTTTTTTCGCACATCTTCTTCTCTAATCTCTCAACTCTTTTGTTTTTTCTTTTTCACCGTCACTAATCGCTCTTCTCTTCTATTTTTTTGGTTTCATTATAATAATTGTTATATTGTTTTATGCTATTATTTTTAGTTTATTATGTTTATTATTCCACTTTTGTCTAATTTAATTTTTACATATTAAATGGAAAGTTGTTGTCAAAATATGACGAGTTTTGTTGTTATTTAATAGTGTATGAATGTCTAAATACAAAGGTATGTTGTCTTCTATATATGTATTTATGGCTAAATAAAATATTTGTAAAAAAACCGAACCAACCGAACCGAACCAAACCGTATTAGTTTGGTTTGGTTTGGTTCGGATTTTTTTTAAAAGCCAACCGAACCAAACCAAACCGCACGATTTTTTCTCTTGCGGTTCGGATGATTTTTTTCGTCAAAACTGCCCAAACCGCACCGCGAACACCCCTAATTATGGCTAGTTTAAGTGAACCTCCCGGGTTGTGGGAAGGTCACCGTAACCCTCGAAGCCTGTAGGCAAGAGGCAGTACGTATGTTCTTGGAGGAAGCTATGAAGAACCTCCAAGTTGTTATTATTGATTAGGAGTAAAGTTGTAAACGGTGGAGTTAAGCTTTAGGTCCTGGTCAGGTCGAGGAAGTGTGTCTTCTTTTTGTTGTTTAAATAGCTGTTGCAAGGTTGTAACAGTTAGGTATCACTAGGGAGTGAGCAGAGCTTCTCTTGTCTTAGTTGGAGTTCTAAGATAAAGGTTTCATTTGATAGTGACTAGGTAAACCAGAGGTTGTTTATCTATAAACCAGAGACTATTTACATAAAATAGTACTACTGATAGTGGAATATTCTTCCTGGCTTGGTAGCCGCCAGAGTAGGTAGTTAGACCGGACTGGGTTAACAAATCCTTTGTGTTGTTTATATTTTTAGTACCTTTTTTATCTGTTATACGCCTTGCCATGTTTTCTGTCAAATCAAATGTCTCGACATCCTATAAGACATCTGAGTTCTGTCATAACAAAATTTCAATTGGTATCAGAGCAGGCATCCTGTTCTATTTTCTGGGTGAGATCCTAGGGAAGATACTTTTTGGTTATAGGCAAGGTAGGTGGTACCTACTGAAAAGTTTTTTGAACTTGGAGAAGTTCACATTGTTGTTAGAATGGTCCATAGAAGTGGAGGATGGACTATTCATGACAGTGTGAGAATTGGACATGACTGTTGTTTTTCAGGCGTGTAGCTTTGGTGATAAGCTACTGTATGGTTTGATTTATTTTCAAGCCTATATTGTGGCTGAAGGCTGTTGAGGAAGTTGTGCCTGTGTATTTCGCTGCATGGTATTTAATGTAACCCTGGTTGTTCCAAGTAAGGTATTTTATTAGAAAAGAATTTGGGTTTGGTCTCATCAACATGTGTAACCTATGGTGATAGGATGTGTGCAAGACTGTTTTCAACCAACTGTGTAAAGTTGCCAACGACACTTGAGCTTTATTTTTAAAGTCCTCTAAAAAAGGCACTTTAGTATGTGGTTAATATATTTTTCAAGAAGCTTGTCATGCATACTGTTGAAGAATGATTAGAGCCATTTATTTTGGTCTTCCTAATACTTGACCTAATTAGGAAAGTGATTCTAAGTCTTGTTGTTGTTGGTGTAACTAGAGCTTGGATTTATTGTGGACCTTGAAGGTGATCAAGGGTTGTTGTGTTTTTCTGTAAGCAGTGACGGCTATAGAACCAAGCTTAGTTTTTTTGTGTTCCATAAGAAGGGAACTAATGTCCTACCATATGTTGGGATATCATGTCAGTAGGTGTGCCGATTCCTGCTGCATAACAGATGCCCTGGTGCTGAACAAATGTGTAATGATCGCATATGTTTGGAACCTACTTCTGATTTGGAAGAGGAGGCATCTGGGTTGTGTATCTAAGATGTTTGTCCAGAAAACATGTCTTAGATTGGTTGGTTGAATGATGGTCAACCAAATTGTTTACTTCTTGGTTAAGTTTATTTATGATTCGAGTAAATAGGAAGTGCAGAGGCTGAGCTTCAGTGTCAGAGAAATTTGTTATTTCAACCAGGTTTTTAAATATGAAGGTCAAGTTCATATGTCAAGGACATTGTCTCCATTATCTGGGAGATCCTTCTGATCAAAGGAGCTAGATTTATTGAATCTTGCTTGTGGCCATGGAACAGACTCTGTTGAGAGAGCTTTGTGTGGGTGTGCACTAACCACATGTTGTGCTGCTATTAAGGAGGAGAATGTTTGACTCTCAAGGAGTTCATAGCAGTTGATGATGAAGAATCCTAAATCAGGAGTTGGAGATTCTAAAGAGATGTCAGATATAATGTCTTAATATCTTTGTATTAGGAATTTATTTTTCTCAATATACACGACTGGTGTTTGTCTCATACGGGATGAAGGGTGTTTACTCAAACTTGATATCACTTGTCAAGTCTATGAGAACATTGAAATCTTGTTCTGATAAATTAGGAGAGACATAAAGGGGTTGTGCGTAATGGAGATGCATCAACCCAAGTTAAGTTAATAATCTAGAAAATTATCTTATAGTTCTGGTGTGATTCAGCCAGTGTGATTCAGCCAGTGGTCTATTGGTATCATCTAAGCTGCCTGGGATGAATTGTTTAAGGCTGAAGAATGGGAGAATCTAACTTGTCTGGACAATCTGTTCATGGTATGATATTAGTAAATACCAGGGTTATTGTGGTCTGCTTAAAGAGGGATTCTCCTTTTTGGTGCAGAAGGATAGTACCGTATAGCTCAAAGTCAGACAGGTGTTCTGAAACTTATGTGTAAAGAAGCTCTTTGGTGTATGGTGACAACTGCTGATAGTTCGGCATAAAAGGTTAGCTGCTGAAGTGTGATGCTCCTGTGGTCTCCCTCAAGAACTTTCGTATGGAATTGCTACAAGTGTTATCTCCAAAACCATAGTAAGAATGGATGATATCGTATAAAATGCTGGAACATCGTCTCGAGAGTTTTCATTGCCTCCTAAGCCAAGAAAGTATAATGTTTGGAGCAGAGTTTAAGGTCAAGCCACTGACCTAACCTGGAATGTTTTGGCTGTCATGATTGGACATTAGGTAGAAAAAGTCATCAAGTACCACACTTGTGAAAAAGAAGACTGTCAAATAAATTGTCCTACCTAGTGTGAGAAGGTGTATTATCTGATTGATAATAAATACTTTGACGGTAGCTGAGTATTCATCTAGGGTTTTGTATAAGAACTGACTACAGATACTTTGACGGGAGCTAAGTGTTTGTCTGACGTATGTACGCAAATATGGATTCTCAACACTATTTCAAAAAATGGTGGAGAGTTTAATTCTCTCTATGGTATTCTATTGTGTGGTTACTCTTAAGATGAGATCTCTTGAGATCCTTTTGTGTAATTGGGGAGTCTGTTTGGACCTCTATGGAGATAAGTCCCTTGGATGGTGATTCCAGAACCAAAGCTGATAGGTTCTATGGTAAAGTTGTTGATGTCCCAAATGATGTTGTAACATCATTATTGATGATAGTCAGTGAAAGAGACTTGGGACCATAAATATTAATATTAAAACACCATATTCATAAGTGGCAGTTCTATATATAGGTTAGAATAAGAAGATTCTGATTTTGTTTCGAGTAGTATGCTCAGGCAATGCATTACTACTATGATGCTTTGAAGACTTCACTTGTATCAACAACTACTACTGATTGTAAAAGGTTGATTTGATCAGGATGTTGTTTATGGGGTATTCTTTCTGTTATTGTTAGAGAGTCTGAATCTTAGTAAAGCTTTTAAGCACACTAAGAAATGGTTGGAGGTTGGTTTCAGACTATGGTTGCATGATATCTTAGCCACCAAAAGAGTCACGACAACATGTGTGGAGGTTTAGGGGTACGAATCAGAAGTGATCATATTATGTGGACAACTAAGGGTATTTGATATCTCTCTCAAGGAGCTGTTGGTTCTGGATCTGTAAAAGTCAAGACTGATTTTACAGTATGAAGTCATACTAAGCTGGTATGTGAAATCAGGAGTATGTAATAATGATCACCCTACTCTATGGGAAGATGAAGTCATGTGTGTTGTTTATATTTTTAGTACCTGTTTTATCTGTTATACGCCTTGCCATGTTTTCTGTCAGATCAGATGTCTCGATATCCTATAAGACATATGGGTTCTGTCATACCAGAATTTCACTAAGCGATGTGGGACTTAAGAACTTTTAATCCTATATATAGCCTTGGACTCCCTCTTTCTTCACAAAACTAAGCGATGTGAGACTTCTTCAAACATGTATACTTTCAACCAACCCTACAATACCATATTAGTATTTAAGAAGTTCATACCTAAACTGAACTTGTAACGTAAAATGATGGAATGATTTCCTTGCATTAACATGATATTATGTATTGTATCTCCGTAGCTAGCCTATTATGTTTTAATCAATTTTTTACTTACACGTCAAGGAACCATAATACGAAGTAATGTACCAGACAGTTTAACTAACTTCTTGATCATTATTTAAAAAATTTAATTTCTACAAAGTTTAATCCTTAAAATATGAATTAATTTCTATCTACACATAAAGGTTTAGGAGGACTTACAAAACATGTTAAGTATTTCTCGAGTAAGAAAGTATAGGATTTACAATAATAAAATGCATTTCACTACAAACAACTACAATAGTTAATGGTCAAAGGTAAACTAAAATTTCTCTACCTAGCATCTAATAATGAGATAGTTACTTGATTTATTGAAGATGATGATACTCTTTTATAAGAAAAAAGTTCTCTTTCTAATGATTTTATTTTAAATAAGTAACTTGGCTCTTCTGGTTGAGGTAAAGTATTGCTACTTTTCAACATCAGAAGCACAGATGTCATATCTGGTCGATCATTTGGATGATGTTGTATACATAAAAGACCTATTTGAATGCACCGCAAAGCTTCATATATAATACATGTGTCCTTCAAATTTTCATCAATCATTGTGTGTATAGTTCCCTCTTTCCACAATCTCCATGCCTACACCAATATAAAAGAAATTATTATCTATTATTTTGATATTGGAAAAATAGATGATATTTGGATAATACTCACATGTCCAATAAGATTGTGATCACTTTGATGGAAGGTATGCGTTCTATTTTTCATTCCACTTATAAGTTCTAATAATAATACACCAAAACTAAATACATCTGATTTAACAGAGAATAACCCGTCAATGGCATATTCAGGAGCCATATAACCGCTGAAAAGAACAAATAAGAATAAATTTCATGTTTAATATAAATCATGGTTAAAGTATGACATATTTTTGTTTACTTACTATGTACCAATTATTCGATTTGTTTTTCCTTCAATTTGGTCACCTCCACACATTTTAGCCAAACCAAAATCTGAAATTTTTGGATTCATGTCTTTGTCTAGTAAAATATTACTTGCCTTCAAATCTCTATGTATGATTCTTAATCTTGAATCTTGATGTAAATAAAGAAGACCTCGTGCAATTCCATATAAGATGTTAAAACGCAAAGGCCAATTTAATGATTTACTTTGAGTTGGATCTGTAATAATCATGCAATAAACTTAGTTTTTTATTTATAAAATGAAAAATACAACCAAATCAAACTTTTATTATGCCAAATACTAAGCTTTTTGAAAAAGTTACTTACCAAAAATGAATGAATCAAGGCTTGTGTTTGACATGTATTCATAGACTAGCATTTTCTCATCTTTTTCAATGCAACAACCAACAACTTTGACAAGATTTCGATGTTGAAGTTTAGCACATAATTTAACTTCATTTTTAAATTCTTTTATTCCTTGTCCAGAACTCATAGACAGTCGTTTAACTGCAACTTCTTGGCCATCAACCAATTTTCCCTATATTGTATAATGAAATTACTTTAACAAGATAATTAGATTGATGTTTTTTCCCTATTCCATAAAGTAAGATTAAATATAGCTTGCAGAAGAAATCACAAAATTAGAGTTACCTTAAACTACAATTCTTTGAAATCATCCAAAATTTAAACAATTTTGTAACTAATTAAGTGTAATAATAAAAAGGGTAATGCTAACGAGTGCCCCGGGGGCACTGGTTAAAAGATTAAAAAAGTAAGTAGAGCATTGTTTAATAGATTAAAAAGATAAATTTTTTACCTAAAAATGGTATTAATTGATTGCGAGTAGTATCATAACTAATTTTTTTTATAATAAACAAGGAATTTGTCACTTACCTTATATACTGGTCCAAAACCCCCTTCGCCGAGTTTGTTGTCAATTGAGAAATTATTTGTGGCATTTAGGATTGTAGCAAGATCAAAGAAAGGAATCTCTAAATCTTCATGTTCACAATCACTGTCGTCTTCCTTCCACTCAATGTTTACTATTTCAAGAGAAAAAAACTTCATAGTACAAATGAAATATATTCTTATTGATTAACGTGACTATGTTAAACAAGAAAAGAAATACCCTAAAACATCATTTTAAATTGAGGTACGAACTGAACTGCAACTGTGGTGTGTTTCACACGTCCGAGTGCATTAAAAATTACATCATACAATTTTATTTATATTTCTTCAAGAATTTTCGTCAAAACTCAAAAATTCAAACTTTTGAAAATCAAACTTCATATATAATTAAAAATCACCTCCAAATTAAAATTTACATTGCAAAGGACGCATCGCAACAACCGTAATGACAACCATCGCAATATTCACAAATGCAGTTCCAACCGCAATTTATAACCATGCCCCAAAATACTTAATCAAGTTAAACAAATAATAACAAATATTTGAATTTTGAATTTAACTATATAGTAAGAAATGTTCAATCATGTTGGTGAAATATGTTTATGAGACATTGAAGGTATCCATTTCAAAACTAAATAGAATCTTGTGCAATATAACATGCTCTATGGGTAAAACGAAAAGTACCTTTATACTTCATCTTTGTTCTATAGACGAAGAATGCCAACAGTGTCACAATAACTGCTGAAACAATGGCTGAAACTGCAAAGATAATCTTTTTGGTACGCCCGTGTTTATCATCTGCAATGACGCACTTGTTTTTTTCAAATATATATTTTAGATATATTTATTATTCAATATATCTAAAAAAAAATTTCTTTTATAATGACGATTTAAAAGAGGGATGATGTTTACCGATATCTGAAACATCAGTCCTAACATATAAGTCTAAGTTAGATTCTGTAACTCTCAAATCTTTAAGATCATCAAACCAAATGGAACAACCAATGTCTCCATTATTTTCACCTAAGCCTGAGTAAGCTGTGCATGAACAATTTTCCAAACATTTGATCTTGCATTTATCGAGTGTCATATTTTCATCAATCCAATAATTTGTAGTATCCGGCAACTTCATTCCAACAAGTCTCCGAAATCCGCCTCTATTCCCAACTCCACATGTCCAATTTCCACTTCTTACACAACCCTGTGTCCAATCCATTGCATCCCACCGTTGAGGTGATCTCGGCTTGAACCCATCTAAACACTGACAAATCGGCGATCCACCAATGACACAAACTCCATTGGCACCACAAACATTATAAGCATCACACCTATCTTGTGGAAGGTTCTGATAAAGATTCCATCTTTTGGATTCAGGAATCCAAGTGAGTCGTTGACGAGCCAAAAGCGTTTGATTCAAAACAATTATGGAAATCACAGAACTGTTCTTAAGGGTGTACATATAATAAACTTGTTCTTGATTGCTTACAAAATCGTAGTTAAAAAGTGGGTTAGTCCTTAACCCAAATATTCCCATAGACATAAGACCACTCGACATAACGCCGATCATCGGTCCTGTTCTGAAGAACACGGTTGAGCCTTTCCAAAACAGTATTTCAGGATTTTTGTCAAGTCTGACAAACGAAGAAGTAAAATCACCTGAAGATGGATCGTCCCAGTTTTTCCATGCAGTGAGACGCCGATTAATACCGGTTTTCTTGTTCCATCCAAACTTCATTCCTGGCAACATCGTATCAGTAGGATAATCAAAGCTCTGCCATAAGAAACTGTCTTCATCAGTTTCAGTGTCCTTCTCATCTCTAACCACTAAATTTCCGTTGTCCAGAAGCTGGACAATAGGAGCTGAAGTCTTCTTTGTTGTGTTTGTTGACCATAGAAGAGACTGATTGCGGTTAAGTAGAACCAGATTTCCTTGTTTGTTTATGATCAACTTGCTTGCGTTGTCTTTGACAGGGTTATCACGATTGGCAACCCAAACAACGGTTTTAACAGGGATGTTTTTGTACCAAATTCCAATATAGCGATTCGGAGAATTACCGGGAGTAAAGAAACCCAACTCGAAGGTTTCATCTTTAGAAATCAAGGTGCTTCCATCGAAAAGTGAATCTGATTGAGTAATAGTATCTGCTGCAGAGGTATTTTTGAAGAAGAATAATACTAACACAGATATAACTAGCATGGCCAGAAAAATGTTCATTTTAGCTTTTTTCATGATAGAATTGCCGAAACGAATAAGAAGAAGTTTTTCAATACCATTTTTCTTTCTGTGACTTGACAATAATATGTGATTCACATAATGTGAAGAAATTATTCTAGCTGAATAAAATATTGTAATAGTTTATTTATTTATTATACTCAATTAATTGAGGAAGTTATTTCATATACATACATTTATTAGAGCAGCTTTTCAAGACCATGAATTCGGAGGGCCATTTCTTTTAGGAGGTTGGCTTGTCTTACAAGACACATGGTAATAAAATAAGAAGAAAATATTGTATTCTAGATGAGGAAGAAGAATGGTCATTTTAATGATACTGTCACTGCAAAAGGAAAATATATGTGAAAATAAATAAACAATAGTATTAGTAGCACTTTCTTACCAGCCAAGCCAACTATGTGTATTTAGTCAAAAACACGCTAATAAAAGTCTTGTTTTTTTGCTTAAATTGTCAACAAAATAAAAGTTTAAGTTGAAAGATAGATACAAAATGTGATGGAGTTCAATTTGTTTAGTAATATGGAACCATATTTCAATGAGTCCGGATAAAGAATTTTATTTGTAGAAAGATATATACCTAAAGTTGAAAAAAAGAGAGTGTCGCTAGTATAACATTATTCTTTACTATTTATTAATGAGAAGTGCTAAAATTGTTTTTATTAACACTTTTTATAATATTTATTTTTTATTTAGTGAAAAACATGTGATTCTCTCACTTTAGAAATGGATTTCGCATAAAGTGGTATAAAGTGATAGGACTTGCGAGTAAAGATCCTCTCTATTTTTCAAAAGAAATAGAGGTGTCAATTATTATAGTTTTAATGCATAAATATGTAATTAATGTGACAACTTTTAGAAATGCGTGTAAATATATATATTTTATTTACATTAAAACTATAGTAATGGACACCTCCATTTCTTTTGAGAAATGGAGAGGATACTTACTCAGGACTCGCATATACTTCACTCAATAAAAAAGTGAATGTTAAATAGAGTGTTGAAAATGAGAGTGTTGTTAGCATTCTTATTTACTAATGAGGAGTGCTTGAGACACTCTTTTTAACACTTTTTTCACATTCATCAATGTCTCTATCATGATGATTGTGAAAATGACTTATCATCACAATAATCAAGATGGTAAGTGACGATGATGAGGTAGACTTTGCGAATAAAGTCATGTTATTCAAAATAAATTATAAGAGAATGAATGGATGCCATGAAAAACATAGGTCATTGAAACACAATCTATATGTTAAAGAGCGTGAGATGAATTATGAGACAGATACAATTCGAAAAATATTGATTGATCTAAGTTGGTTTTCAAATACAACTTAATTTTCAAGTTATAAGTTTCTAAATCAATTTAAATTAATGCATTTTCACTGAAGGGTTAGTGAAACAAACAATCTACATACAATATAATAAACTCAACTTGATCTCCTGTTAGACTGCAAAGAAAGTAAAGAACAAAACATTGTTCTGTCTGTGAAATAACATCTCGAGCTGTTAATGTTTTTTTCATGTTTAAAAGATAGATTTTATGGTAATGCTTGATATTTTGTTAGGCTTTTGTGTCATGCCTTTTTGTTACTATTGTAACTCCGCACTGCTCTACTATAGTACATTCCAATGTTGATGATGTGTACTCTTTGACCTGCTTCTTGTTATAATGCAAAGCATTTCTGTGCGTACATTCGAAATAAAAGCTATAATTCAATAATCATCAACAACATCAAATCCTTTATTTCACATGAAAAAGTTAATTGGTTGTCTTTATCTAATGGTTTCAGCTTTAATATTTTAATTCTTAGTTATTTTTTAAAAACTAATTCTCATGTTGTCGGATGGAGATTTAAGAATTCAGGGTTTCCTTTTGCAGAAGAAGCTACGGTAGCATTTGGAGTATGGATCACATGAGCGCTGACATACTTATTGGTGACATACATCTTCAAAACATAAGTTACTAAAATTGAGGAGATTGATCACTTTCATCAATTTTAGATTTTGGAACTCGGCTCCAGCAAATTACAGGTTGCTTAGTTCATTATATTATGCGTGTCAATGTGACAACGTTAACTAACCGTGGTTTACCTTTTCCTGATGCATTTATGAAGTTGAGTTTTTTTTAGGTGATTGAAAAAATTCCAGAAGCATGTAAATTTGCAGGTTGCATAATACATAGGTCACAGTATGTAAGTGTTGTGAAAAACGATACCAATAACAAAGTATAATAGGGAATTAGGGAGGAGAAGAGGAACACAATAATTGGTTATAACTGCTATTCTTTTACTTTCTCTTAAAACAAGATTACAAGTTTACAAGAATAACAAATAACCTCTCTCAACCTAAATTAGGATTTGCAACTTAGCAATGATGAGAGACTAGTATGCTATTTATAATAAAACCTAACATACTAACTAATGGGCTTTTTCAGCAAGGCCCATTACACAAGCCAACTTAATAAACAAGCTAACTTAACAAATTAGGGTTTAAACACTAAAACCTAATTTAACATGCTAACAACCCTAGCATCTTCGACACAAGCATGTGAACAACCTTCGACTTCATGCTTAACCCTGTCGAACCAAGAAGCTACCCTTCGGCCATACTAGAGTTCGATCCAATATCTCACAAATCTCCACCTTGGATCTAACTCTACAACATCAGGGGAACAAACTAGCTTTCTTCATGCAGCTTTAGCAACTGCATACAGTGGAAAAACTTACAACTCGGCAATGTCTTGGTGATCATATCAGCAACATTGTCTTCAGTCGAAACCTTCAGCACTTGGACTTCTCCACGCTCGATTACTCCTCTGACAAAATGCAGCCTCACATCAATGTACTTAGTTCGCTCATGATAGGCTGAATTCTTCGACAGGTGTATTGCACTTTGAATATCACATTTAACAGTGATACCTCGACCTTGAAGTTTCAGCTCCTTCGCAAAACCTTCAAGCCACAATGCTTCTTTCACAGCTTCAGTTAGGGCAATATACTCCGCTTCAGTGGTTGATAGAGCAACAACCTTCTGAAGTGTTGCTTTCCAACTAATTGTAGTGCCAAACATAGTGAAAACATATCCAGAAATAGATTTTCTGGAATCCATACTGAAGGATAGAAAAACACTTAGAAAGGGGGGGTTTGAATAAGTGTAGTCTAAAAACTTGAACGATAAAAACAATATGCACAATTATTTTTATCCTGGTTCGTTGTTAACTAAACTACTCCAGTCCACCCCCACGGAGTGATTTACCTCACCTGAGGATTTAATCCACTAATCGCAACAGATTACAATGGTTTTCCACTTAGTCCGCGACTAAGTCTTCTAGAGTATCTTGATCACAACCTGATCACTCCAGGAACAAATGCTTAGACACAAGCTTAGACTTTCTTAGAGTATCCAGACCACCACGTGATCACTCTAATTACAACTGCTTAGACACAAGCTAAGACTTCCTAGAGTATCCTGATCAACACTTGATCACTCTAGTTACTTACAAATTAATGTAATCAATTCTAAGAGTATTACAAATGCTTCTGAAAAGCTATAATCACAACAGTGATATTTCTCTTAACGTTTAAGCTTAATCTCACTAATATATTACAACAGCAATGTAGTGAGCTTTGATGAAGATGAAGTTTCTGAGCTTTGAATTTGAACAGCGTTTCAGCAAGTCTTTCAGAATAATTTCGTTCAGAATTGGTAACCTTGCTTCTCATCAGAACTTCATATTTATAGGCGTTTGAGAAGATGACCGTTGGGCGCATTTAATGCTTTGCGTATTCCGTACAGCATTGCATTTAATGTTTCACGCTTTTGTCAACTACCTCGAGCCTTGTTCACGCTGTGTCTACTGACGTTGCCTTTAATAGCTTCCAACGTTCCTTTTGTCAGTCAGCGTAGCCTGCCACTTGTACTTTCTTCTGATCTGATGTTTGTGAATATAATATTTGAATATCATCAGAGTCAAACAGCTTGGTGCAAAGCATCTTCTTGTCTTTTCACCTTGAAGTGCTTCTGAGCGTGATACCATCAGAACTTCAGTGCTTCTGCTTCTGATCTCAAGTTCTTCTGATGCTTCCATAGACCCATGTTCTGATTCTGCCTTGACCATCTTCTGATGTCTTGCCAGACCATGTTCTGATGTTGCATGCTGAACCTTCTGAGACAAAGCTTTTGAGCTCTGATTTGTGCATACTCTTTATATATTTCCTGAAAAGGAAATTGCAATGTATTAGAGTACCACATTATCTCACACAAAATTCATATCCTTGTTATCATCAAAACTAAGAATATTGATCAGAACAAATCTTGTTCTAACAATCTCCCCCTTTTTGATGATGACAAAAACATATATAAATGATATGAATTTGCGATCAGAAAGAGCAGACGGCTAAAGACAAATTACACAGCTATAGCATAAGCATGTGAATATGTCTCCCCCTGAGATTAACAATCTCCCCCTGAGATGAATAATCTCCCCCTAAAATAAATACTCGAAGAACTTTAATAATAAAAGACTTCCCTGATTATTTCGGTAGAGACGATCACATAAGCTTCTGTCTTCTGATAATTCATAGCTTCTGACTTCTGCTTCCATTGGACAGCTTCAGAACTTGAATTTCTTTAGATCCCTAGAACACTCACAGCTTCCGATTCCTGCTTCCATTTAGGACAGCTTCAGAACTTGAATTTCTTTGATCTTCAGAACATTCACAGCTTCTGATTCCTGCTTCCAATTAGGACAGCTTCAGAACTTGAATTTCTTTGATCTTCAGAACATTCACAGCTTCTGATTCATGCTTCCATTTAGGACAGCTTCAGAACTTGAGTTTTCTGGATCTTTAGAACATTCACAGCTTCTGATTTCTGCTTCCCTCGGATAGCTTCAGAGCTTTGAATTTCTTCTTACATCACTTCATGCTAGATTGTATCAGAACATTGTTGAATGTACCAGAGCATCATCAGAGCATCTCTACATCCTGAAATGTTACAGAACAAAACTAAACGACAAAAGTCAGCATGAATGAGTTAGAACATAAAATGTGTATCAGAACACAAAATATGTATCAGAGCCATATAAGCCATATAGAATATATCAGATCCAATAGACAATGTATCAGAGCAAATAGACAATGATTTGGATCATATTCTATTATCAGAATTTCTGATCATTCTTCCTTCTTGCTTCTGATTCTGAAGCTTCCTAGCACTCAGCTTGCTTCAAGAATCCAAGAGCTATTTCTGATCATTCTTCCTTCTTGCTTCTGATTCTGAAGCTTCCTAGCACTCAGCTTGCTTCAAGAATCCAAGAGCTATTTCTGATCATTCTTCCTTCTTGCTTCTGATTCTGAAGCTTCCTAGCACTCAGCTTGCTTCAAGAATCCCAGAGCTTGATTCTCTAAAGAGTTGCTTCATCATCTCGTTGCTTCTTATGTTGATCTTGAATCTTCGATTCCTGCAACAACACAACTTAAAAACATAGAACTTTGCAAGTTCTGTTAGTAAATGTGGAGCCTTTTTACTCGGTAACTAATAATATTAATCAGATCATTTATCATATATTTCTCCCCCTTTTTGTCATAACATCAAAAAACATAAAAGATTCAGATGTAAAGCAAGAGACAAAAGGAAAGTAACATAAATAACTTTTCATTGATTTCAACAAGAAGGATTACAGAAGGTGTATGCAGAAAACAGATGCAACAAGGAAAGAAAACTACAAAGACCAAAGGACTAAGACTCTATCCTACGCAAAGACTGCGCAAACAACTCAAGAACCCTCTGGTCTTCAGTTTGTTCAGCCATGAAAGCTTGACAACTCTTCATGCCTGTCCAGACTAGAACCTCCACTGTAGGAGAGATCCAAGAGACCAAAGAGGAAGTGAGGGACAATTCATAGACAGGGAGCTAATGTTGCAAACGGGCTCCAGTGACTCAAGAAGGTCTTCTTCCTTTGGATAAATGTTGATAACAGCATTGAAGAAGAGATCTGTCTTGAAAGAGACTTGGAGAGCCATCCCAAGATATGCTTCACATCCTGTAACTGATTAACCCTTCCATACGTTCTCATTGAGTTGAAAGGATTCATGATGAACGCTAGGTTGAAGATGAATGAACTAGGGTTTATGCCAAATAAAAACTTTGTTGGACAAGAGAGAAAAAGAAAGAGAAAGAGAGCCAAGACTTATTGAAAAAAAATGCAACGAAATGAAGGAATAAATAGAGGGAAAAAGAAGAGGGAAACGTTCGAGGAATATAAAAAAGAAAAGAAGGACAATAAAAGAAATGATGAATGGCATTTAATGTAACATGACGTGAGGAGAGATAATAATGACAAAAGACGAGATTTGCACAGTTACCTAAGTAGACGTCCCCTCAACTGCACGCACGCTTGTCCAGAAATAGTGAACACGTGTTTACCATCTGGATAGCCAGTTACAGCTGTTTTGCTTTTAAAGAGATTATGAATCAACTTAGACAATGAAACGTTAGTAATAACTGAATCACAATTTCTAATTGATTTCAATCAGAACTTCTTAAAAAAATTCAATTTCATTTCAGAAGATACTCATACATAAGATCTTCTCATCTTCTCATTCTGGGCATAAATCCATACTGATATTCTTCAGAATGAACTTAAACCTATCTTCAGCAAGGGGTTTTGTAAAGATATCAGCCCATTGATGGTTTGTATCCACAAGGTTTAAAGATATAACACCCTTCTGAACATAGTCCCTTATGAAATGATGTTTAATCTCAATATGTTTAGCTTTTGAGTGTAAAATAGGATTCTTAGATAAACATATAGCAGAAGTATTATCACAGAAAACAGGAATGTTACTCTCATATATCTGATAATCTTCCAGCTGACTTCTCATCCAGAGCATTTGTGTGCTACAACCAGCAACAGCAACATATTCTGCTTCTGTTGTTGAGAGGGCAATAGTAGCTTGCTTCTTGCTGTACCATGAGATCAGATGACTTCCAAGAAATTGACAACTTCCAGAAGTGCTCTTTCTTTCTATTCTATCTCCAGCATAGTCAGCATCACAGAATCCTACTAAGTTGTAATCTTTAGATCTTATGTAAACTAAACCAACATTAGTAGTACCTTTCAGATACCTTAGAATTCTCTTAACCGCTGTTAAATGAGATTCTCTTGGATCTGATTGGAATCGAGCACACAAACAAACACTAAAGAGAATGTCAGTTCTAGAAGCATTTAGATATAGAAGAGATCCAATCATACCTCTGTACAACTTCTGATCTACCTTCTTACTTACCTCATCCTTACCCAGTACACAAGTTGGATGCATAGGAGTTTTGGCTTCTTTGCTTTCAGAAAGATTAAACTTCTTCAGAAGTTCTTTCACATACTTCGTTTGATGAACATAGGTTCCATCTGAAGTTTGGTTGATTTGAATCCCAAGGAAATACTTGAGTTCTCCCATCATGCTCATTTCAAATTCAGCCTGCATAGACTCAGCAAACTCCTTTCCAAGTGTAGCATTAGATGTTCCAAAGATAATATCATCAACATATATTTGAAAAATTAAAATATCCTTTTTAAATGTTTTACAAAAGAGAGTAGTGTCCACTTTTCCTCTAGTGAAATCATTTTCCAGAAGGAAAGAACTCAAACGTTCATACCAAGCTCTGAGAGCTTGTTTCAATCCGTATAATGATTTCTTTAATTTGAAAACATGATTTGGAGACATGGAGTCTTCAAAACCAGGAGGTTGGTGAACATAAACTTCTTCATCTATATAACCATTTAAGAAGGCACTCTTGACATCCATCTGATAAAGAGTGATGTTGTGTTGAGTGGCAAAAGAAATTAATAGACGAATAGATTCTAACCTGGCCACTGGTGCAAAGGTTTCTGTATAATCAATCCCTTCTTGCTGACTATAACCCTGAGCAACCAGTCTGGCTTTGTTTCTTACCACTTCACCTTTCTCACTTAGCTTGTTTCTGAAAACCCACTTAGTACCGATGATGTTAAATCCTTTTGGTCTAGGAACCAAGTCCCATACATCATTCCTTGTAAACTGATTTAGTTCTTCTTGCATGGCAATTATCCAGTCTGGATCTTCTAGAGCTTGATCAACAGAAGTTGGCTCGATCAAAGAAACAAGACCTAATTGACATTCTGCATTGTTCTTAAGGAATGCCCTTGTTCTGATGGGATCATCTTTCTTTCCAAGGATCACATCTTCTGAATGAGCTGAGGCAAGTCTAGGTGATCTTGTGATAGTTGGTTCTTCAGAAATCCTAAGATTCTCTAAAGATGCAGCAACTTGATCTTCTGATCCATTGCTTCTGATACTGCCAGCTTCTGCAGCTTTGCTTCTTGATTCTTCAACTTCTGATATATCAATATCAAAATCTGCAAAATTCTCAAACTGCTTTGGTTTTTCAAGACCAAGCTTATCATCAAACCTGATATTGATTGATTCTTCTACAATCAATGTTTCAGTATTGTATACTCTGTAGCCTTTAGAGCGTTCAGAATATCCAAGAAGGAAACACTTTTGTGCTTTAGAATCAAACTTACCAAGATGATCTTTAGTATTCAGAATAAAACATACACATCCAAAAGGATGGAAATATGAAATGTTGGGCTTTCTGTTCTTCCACAATTCATAAGGAGTCTTATTTAGAATAGGTCTGATAGAGATTCTATTCTGAATATAGCATGCAGTGTTAATTGCTTCTGCCCAGAAATGCTTAGCCATATTGGTTTCATTGATCATGGTTCTGGCCATTTCTTGTAGAGTCCTATTCTTTCGCTCTACAACTCCATTTTGCTGTGGAGTTCTGGGGCAAGAGAAATCATGGGCAATACCATTTTCTTTGAAGAACTCCTCAAAGAATCTGTTCTCAAATTCGCCACCATGATCACTTCTGACCTTTATGATTTTACACTCTTTCTCAGATTGAATCTGAGTGCAGAATTCAAAGAACACTGAATGAGACTCATCCTTGTGTTTCAAGAACTTTACCCACGTCCAGCGGCTATAATCATCAACGATGACTAATCCATATTTCTTCCCTCTGACAGATGCTGTTTTGACTGGGCCAAACAGATCAATGTGTAAGAGTTCTAATGGCCTTGAGGTAGAAACAACATTCTTAGACTTGAATGTAGGTCTGGAGAACTTGCCCTTCTGACATGCTTCACAAAGAGCATCTGATTTGTATTTCAGATTTGGGAGTCCTCTGACCAGATTTAGTTTGTTAATCTAAGAAATCTTTCTCAAACTAGCATGTCCTAATCTTCTGTGCCAGACCCATTGCTCTTCAGAAACAGACATAAGACAAGTCACCTTCTGATTCTTAAGATCCTGAAGATCTGTCTTATAAATGTTGTTCTTTCTCTTGCCTGTAAATAGGATTGAGCCATCCTTCTGACTTACAGCCTTGCAAGACTTTTGATTAAAGATTATGTCATAACCATTGTCACTTAATTGACTTATGGACAATAAGTTATGCGTTAATCCTTCTACAAGAAGTACGTTAGTTATGGAAGGAGAGTTACCAAGACTTGTGGTTCCAGAGCCAATGATTTTGCCCTTCTGATCTCCTCCAAACTTGACTTCTCCACCTGGTTTAAGCACCAGGTCTTGGAATGTAGACCTTCTTCCCGTCATGTGTCGCGAGCGCCCAGAGTCCAGGTACCATGACATTTTGCTTTCTGTCCTCTTTGCCGCCAAGGATATTTGCAACAGAAATTATCTTCTCCTTAGGTACCCACAATTTCTTGGGTCCTTTTTTGTTAGTTCTCCTCAAGTTCTGATTGAACTTGGGTTTAGCAAAATATTTAACAGGAGGAACAGTATGATACTTCTTATTCTGAGTTCCATGATATTTCTTAAATTGTGTCACATGCTTCTTGGTGTGTGTTATGTGAAAACTTTGTGCATGTGATGTGTGCTTAATATCATGGGAGTGGCCAAATTTAAATTGGTTATACAGAGGCTTGTATGATATTTTCATATCATCCACAGATTCAAGCTTGTATGGGATTTCACCCTCATAACCAATGCCAACTCTCTTGTTCCCAGACACAGCATATATCATAGAAGCTAGCTGACTTATGCCAATACTTCTAGATAAGAACTTTCTGAAGCTCGAGTCATATTCTTTCAGAATATGATTCATGCTAGGAATGGATTTTTCTGTTTCAAAAGGAGATCCACTATCTTTGGATAGATTTAAAACTTTTTCCTTCAGTTCAGAATTTTCCAATTCCAGCTTCTTAGTTTCAAATTCAAACTGCTTTTTCAGCTTTTTGTATTTGATACTAAGATGAGCTTTTAATTCAAGAAGCTCTGTTAGACTGGAAACTAACTCTTCTCTAGATAGTTCAGAAAATACCTCTTCAGAATTTGATTCTGATGTAGATTCTGATCCATCATCTTCTGTCGCCATCAGCGCAAAGTTTGCCTGCTCTCCTTCAGAGTCTGATCCTGATTCTGATTCAGAATCATCCCATGTTGCCATAAGACCTTTCTTCTTATGAAACTTCTTCTTGGGATTCTCCTTCTGAAGTTTCGGACACTCATTCTTGTAATGTCCAGGCTCATTGCACTCATAGCAGACAGCCTTCTTCTTGTCAGATCTTCTGTCACCAGAAGATTCTCCTCGTTCAAATTTCTTTGAACTTCTGAAGCCTCTGAACTTCCTATGCTTGCTCTTCCAGAGTTGGTTTACCCTTCTGGAGATCATGGACAGTTCATCTTCTTCTTCAGATTCTGATTCTTCAGGATCTTCTTCTCTAGCCTGAAAAGCGATAGTGCATTTTTTAATATTAGATTTTAATGCAATAGACTTACCTTTCTTCTAAGGCTCGTTTGCGTCCAGCTCAATTTCATGGCTTCTCAAGGCACTGATAAGCTCTTCCAAAGAAACTTCATTCAGATTCTTGGCAATCTTGAATGCTGTTACCATTGGACCCCATCTTCTGGGTAAGCTTCTGATAATCTTCTTTACATGATCAGCCTTGGTGTAGCCTTTATCCAGAACTCTCAATCCAGCAGTTAGAGTTTGAAATCTTGAGAACATCTTCTCAATATCTTCATCATCCTCCATCTTGAAGGCTTCATATTTCTGGATTAGAGTAAGAGCTTTAGTCTCCTTGACTTGAGCATTTCCTTCATGAGTCATTTTCAAGGACTCATATATGTCATGGGCCGTTTCCCTGTTAGATATCTTCTCATACTCAGCATGAGAGATAGCATTCAGCAAAACAGTCCTGCATTTGTGATGATTTTTGAAATCTTTCTTTTGATCATCAGTCATTTCGCTTCTCGTGAGCCTTACACCAGTAGCTTTAACAGGATGTTTGTAACCATCCAACAGAAGATCCCATAGATCAGCATCCAGACCAAGAAAGTAACTTTCCAGTTTATCTTTCCAATATTCAAAGTTTTCACCATCGAATATTGGGGGTCTAGTATAACCATTGTATTGCTCAGCAGAGCCAGATGTAGATGCAGTTGGATTTGATTGAGATTCACCAGCCATCTTTTACTGAAGCGTTTTTCTCTTCCTGAATCTTTTCTAAACACGGTTAAGTGCTTGCACCTTAGAACCGGTGCTCTGATGCCAATTGAAGGATAGAAAAACACTTAGAAAGGGGGGGTTTGAATAAGTGTAGTCTAAAAATTTGAACGATAAAAACAATATGCACAGTTATTTTTATCCTGGTTCGTTGTTAACTAAACTACTCCAGTCCACCCCCACGGAGTGATTTACCTCACCTGAGGATTTAATCCACTAATCGCAACAGACTACAATGGTTTTCCACTTAGTCCGCGACTAAGTCTTCTAGAGTATCCTGATCACAACCTGATCACTCCAGGAACAAATGCTTAGACACAAGCTAAGACTTTCTTAGAGTATCCAGACCACCACGTGATCACTCTAATTACAACTGCTTAGACACAAGCTAAGACTTCCTAGAGTATCCTGATCAACACTTGATCACTCTAGTTACTTACAAATTAATGTAATCAATTCTAAGAGTATTACAAATGCTTCTGAAAAGCTATAATCACAACAGTGATATTTCTCTTAACGTTTAAGCTTAATCTCACTAATATATTACAACAGCAATGTAGTGAGCTTTGATGAAGATGAAGTTTCTGAGCTTTGAATTTGAACAGCGTTTCAGCAAGTCTTTCAGAATAATTTCGTTCAGAATTGGTAACCTTGCTTCTCATCAGAACTTCATATTTCTAGGCGTTTGAGAAGATGACCGTTGGGCGCATTTAATGCTTTGCGTATTCCGTACAGCATTGCATTTAATGTTTCACGCTTTTGTCAACTACCTCGAGCCTTGTTCACGCTGTGTCTACTGACGTTGCCTTTAATAGCTTCCAACGTTCCTTTTGTCAGTCAGCGTAGCCTGCCACCTGTACTTTCTTCTGATCTGATGTTTGTGAATATAATATTTGAATATCACCAGAGTCAAACAGCTTGGTGCAAAGCATCTTCTTGTCTTCTGACCTTGAAGTGCTTCTGAGCGTGATACCATCAGAACTTCAGTGCTTCTGCTTCTGATCTCAAGTTCTTCTGATGCTTCCATAGACCCATGTTCTGATTCTGCCTTGACCATCTTCTGATGTCTTGCCAGACCATGTTCTGATGTTGCATGGTGAACCTTTTGAGACAAAGCTTCTGAGCGCTGATTTGTGCATACTCTTTATATATTTCCTGAAAGGGAAATTGCAATGTATTAGAGTACCACATTATCTCACACAAAATTCATATCCTTGTTATCATCAAAACTAAGAATATTGATCAGAACAAATCTTGTTCTAACACATACAACCTGCATAATCAGAGTCGACATATCCTTCTATTACTGCTTTACTATCTTCACCCAAGGCTCCACCATAAATTAGGACTCTATTCAGAGACCCATTTAAGTACCTTAAAATCCACTTCAATGCTTGCCAGTGAGTCTTTCCAGGGTTCGCCATGTACCTGCTTACAAGACTTACTGCGTATGCTATGTCGGGTCTAGTACAGACCATAACATACATCAAAGAACCAACTATATTAGCATATGGGATGCTATTCATATAGGCTCTTTCAACATCAGTACTGGGACACTGATCAATACTTAGCTTGAATTGAGGGTTTGTTGGAGTCACAACTGGCTTCGAATTCGACATACCAAACTTTTCGAGAATCTTTCGTAGATATGCCTCTTGAGATAAGCATAACTTCAACTTCTTTCTATCTCTTCAAATGTCAATTCCAAGAATCCTGGAAGCAGCTCCTAGATCCTTCATATCGAACTCCTTATTGAGTTCAGCCTTCACCCTCATTACATCTTCAACATTGTTGCTTGCTATGAGAATATCATCCACATAAAGCAACAAAATAACAAATGAATTACCAGGTCGAAATCTGAAGTAAATGCAGTGGTCGAACTGACTTCTAATGAAACTTATGCGTGCCATGAACTTGTCGAATCTCCTATTCCACTGTCGAGTAGATTTTTTCAGCCCATACAAAGATCTCTTTAACTTGCACACACAATCTTCCTTCCCCTTTTCGACATACCCTTCAGGTTGCCTCATCAGGATCGTTTCATCTAGATCACCATACAAGAACGCAGTCTTCCCATCCATCTGTTCCAGTTCAAGATCGAACTGTGCCACCATGGCAAGCAAAATTCGAATTGACCTATGCTTCACAACAGGAGAAAACACATCATTGAAGTCGACACCTTCTTTCTGAGTGAAACCCCTTGCAACTAACCTTGCCTTGTATCTTTTCGACGTCACTCCTTCAATTCCTTCCTTAACTTTGAAAATCCATTTACAGCTGACTAACCTTGCCCCAGCAGGTTTCTTGATCAATTCCCAAGTATGATTATCATGAAGAGATTTCATCTCATCATCCATGGCCTTCAGCCATTCAGTCTTATTTCGACTCCTCATAACTTCCTTGTAGTCTCTAGGTTCTTCGTCTAGAACCTCACTTGCAGAGATTAAGGCATAAGCTATAAGATCTGCATACCCAAGCCTCTGAGGTGCCTTTATGACTCTTCTCGACCTATCTCTCGACAATAGGTAGTCATCGTCAGTTTGCTCAACTTCCTCAGCTTTTTCTGCTTCTTCTTCGACTTCATCAGGGATATGCAATTCAGCATCAACATGCTCCACCTCAACAGGAATCTCTACCTGTTCCAGCTCTTCGTCATATGTTTCTGTACTTCGACCAACATCATCAATTTTCTTAAAAGCCATTTCTGCTTCATTAAAAACAACATCTCGACTGGTGATACACCTACTGTGACCTGGCTCTAGGAACCATAGCCTATAAGCTTTGACTCCTTCTGGGTATCCCATGAACATGCATTTTAGAGCTCTAGGTTCGACCTTGTCTTGCCTAATGTGAGCATAGGCTACGCAGCCAAATACTCTCAGTTTGTCGAGATCTGGTGGATGTCCCGACCAAACTTCTTTAGGTGTCTTCATATCTAACGCTGTCGAAGGACATCTGTTTATCAGATATGTTGCTGTCGAAACAGCCTCAGCCTAGAACACCTTCGTTAACCCCGCACTAGTCAACATGCATCTGACTCTCTCCAAAATTGTTCGATGAAACCTTTCAGCCAAACCATTTTGTTGTGGAGTACCTGCAGTAGTTCTATGCCTTGCAATACAAGAGGCAGCACAAAAACTGTCGAATGCCTCATTGCAAAATTCAAGGCCATTGTCGATTCTCAACCTCTTGACCTTTCTGCCAGTCTGATTTTCAACCCGAGTCTTCCAACTTTTGAAATTCTCAAAAGTTTCATCCTTAGTCTTCTGGATGAATACCCATAATTTTCTGGAATAATCATCTACTATGGATAGAAAATACCTTGCTCCTGAATGTGATGGACACCTTGCAGGCCCCCAAAGATCAACATGGATGTAATCAAGGGATCCATGTGTTCTTTGTTTGCCTTTGTTGAACTTCACTCTACAAGATTTTCCAAGTACACAGGGTTCACAAAACTTCAGGTTTTCGACTTTGTCTCCACCAAGCAGATTTTGTTTCCCTAATTCGACCAGACCCCTTTCACTGACATGGCCCAATCTCATGTGCCAGATTTCTGTCTTCGACAAAGGTTTCATGGATGCAACATTTGTCGAACCACTTACAACTTCAGCCTCAAGGGTATACAAGCCTTGTTTCTTTACGCCTCTCAAGACTTCCTTCGAACCCTTCATGACTCTTAGGATACTTTTCTCTCCTTGGAAAACATATCCTTTCTTGTCGAATTCACCAAGAGAAAGCAGATTTCTCTTCAAATCAGGAACATACCTGACTTCGGTCAACAACCTTATTGACTCATCATGGAGCTTGAATCTCACAGATCCAACACCTGCAATCTTGCAAGCCTTGTTGTTTCCCAGCAATACTGATCCACCATCTTGATCACATAATTCCTCGAACAAGTCTTTGTTTGGAGTCATGTGCCAAGTGCAACCTGAATCCATAATCCACTCCTTCTTAGAGTCACAGCTTGAAACCACAAGAACATCAGATGATTCGAAATCATCTTTAACAATGGCTGCGTTGCCATTATCCTTACCTCCATGATATTTCAGGCGTTTAGGGCACACCTTTCTTGTGTGACCCTCCTTCTTGCAATGGTAGCATCAAATGCCAGATGCTTCGCCACTGTAAGACTTCGACTGGCTTTTGCCTTTCTTCTTGTCGAACTTACCATCCTTTCGTAAGAGTTTTCCTATAACGGCCAAACCTTCGCCAACAGTCGAAGGTTTATGCTCCTTTCGTTCATTCAAGTCCTTAGAGTACAAGGCTGATTGAACTTCTTCAAACTTCAGGGACTCCCTTCAATACAAGAGAGTTTCTTTGAAGTGAGCATGTGATCGAGGCAAAGAACACAATAGTAACAGCGCTTGATCTTCATCATCGATCTTCACATCAATATTTTCAAGATCAAGAATCAGCTTGTTGAACATATCCAACTGCTCAGCCAATACTTTGTCTTCAATCATCTTGAATGAATACAAAGCTTGCTTCAGGTAGAGTCGATTTACCAGCGATTTGGTCATATACAAACTTTCAAGTTTCACCCATAACCCTGATGCCGTTGTCTCCTTTGATACCTGCCGGAGAACCTTATCACCAAGGCTCAACAAAATTGCGCTGTGTGCTTTCTCGATCATATTCGTCTTCTCCGCTGCCGTCAATCCTGCATTCATGGCTGCCTCTCCCTTCAACGCTTCCAAACAACCCTGCTGAACCAGTAGGGCTTTCATCTTCAAGCGCCACAGACCGAAATCATTCACTCCGGTGAACTTTTCAATCTCATACTTTGTTGAAGGCATCTTCTCCACGCTCACCGCACCAATTTGTTGTGAAAAACGATACCAATAACAAAGTATAATAGGGAATTAGGGAGGAGAAGAGGAACACAATAATTGGTTATAACTGCTATTCTTTTACTTTCTCTTAAAATAAGATTACAAGTTTTCAAGAATAACAAATAACCTCTCTCAACCTAAATTAGGATTTACAACTTAGCAATGATGAGAGACTAGTATGCTATTTGTAATAAAACCTAACATACTAACTAATGGGCTTTTTCAGCAAGGCCCATTACACAAGCCAACTTAATAAACAAGCTAAGTTAACAAATTAGGGTTTAAACACTAAAACCTAATTTAACATGCTAACAACCCTAGCATCTTCGACACAAGCATGTGAACATCCTTCGACTTCATGCTTAACCCTGTCGAACCAAGAAGCTACCCTTCGGCCATACTAGAGTTCGATCCAATATCTCACAGTAAGTTTAGTCCAAAATTTTAAAACTTCAACAATTTAATTCAATTGAACCAAGTAATACCATATAATTTGCATTATCTGGAGAGTTAAAAAACTATTGGAAATTTCAAATACATAGATATGATATTAGATACACTGAATTACTTACATTTATAAAACCATTCCTTTAGATGTATATAAGTGTGATTAGTTTGCTGTATGAATTGTAATTGGAGTTTAAGTTATAGCTTGTAAATAGAGATGAAAATGATTAGTGATATGGGTGGAGCTACATATGTAGCACCAGATGCTCGGGCCCGAGTAAATATTTTAATAATTGCTCGAGCTTTCAAAATGCAGGTACTCAGCAGAAGCCATATACATTAGACTTGAATGGAATATGGGTTTAAGCTAATCAGGCCGGTGTGGAGTTGCAATTGAGCTTATCCAATCAAGAATAGTCTGAACCCGCCTAACCTTGGTCCACCACCACCTTCACATGTAAAGCCACCATCTGTCTATGACACTTATGCAAGATTTTGTCTTAAGGTATGACCAAATCAACCTTATCTTTCATTTGCTTGCATTTATGATTGGATTTTTACTTGAACCCATGGTTTAAAATTCAAACTAGACATAGAACCGGTGAGATCTTAGAGTCACAGTTCAACTGTTTTATACTAATTGAACAATTTAAAACCATAATCAAACCCTTTGTTTATAGTGATGCCCCTTTTGTATTCATAGTTTTCATTTAGATTGCTTATACTGCATTTTTCCAAACAAAGGTTTTCAATGATAAGTGTTATTTTAAGAAGTTATGTATATTTGAAACAAAACACTTTGAGTTTGTTTTTTCAAAAGTAAAAGAAGAATGGGATTGAGATGAAGAGGGAGGGGAATGAATCAACTACAAAAACACAAGTCCATAGGAATTTCCCTTAGTCTTTATGGGACTTCATCTTAACGATTCATTAGAGGAATGGTAAAACCATTATCTCCACACAGTGAATGCATTAAGATTTGCACCCATGAGACAAGATAAAATAGATGAAAAGAAAGAGAAATCAGATCAAAAACCTTCACCAAATGAATCATCAAGTATTAAATCAAAAAGGAATTTAAGAAAATTTTTTAAAATCAACTACCTATCTAATACTAGAACATGCTACCAATCACCCTATAAATTAAATTTAATTAACACTAAATGATGCCCTTTTATGTAATTCACTAAATACATCTTTCATTAACCAATCACATTTTTCCTTTCATCCAAGTGGCGCCCAATTTTTTCAAATCTTCATGCTACATTCTTTTTACCTGGGTAAAGCAATCATATCACTTCAATCACTCTCATTCCCATATTTCTCAGTCTTTATCCTTCATCAGATTCACATTCTTTATCATTTTCTCTCTTCTCTCACCTACTGTGTATCTTCACCTGCGTTAAAACCTCCCATCATCTCCTCAAACCCTAAACCCATCGTCATTTCCTTTCTCCCTCATCTCTGTTTCTCCTTTCTATGTTAATCTGAAAAGGTATGTGTTTTCCCCTTTCTATTGTTCTTTCTTTTATGTCTTCTTAACATATTTAGTTCATACCCTGAGATTTTTTTTGTATTTCCGTGAAATATGTGGCGGAGGAGGGATGGTTATTTCATAGGATATCCTTTCTTTCTTTATTTTTATTTCCTTCTTATTTATTACTTTTTTTGTTTTGAACCGGGGTGGGTAATGTAGTGAAGTTCAATATGTTTTTGGAGATACTAGCAATTTTTTGTTTTATTTGCTTCAATTTGTTAGAAAGAAAAAGATTTTGCTGTTGTACAGTCTGCAAGAGAGATTGATGAATACCGTACACTTAGCAAGCCTTTGTCATGATCTATTTTTGTAGTAAGCACATTCGTATTATTATTTCAATATTTCCTTGACATGATTTAATTTATGATGATATAATAGTTGATGCTATCATAAATGTGAAGTCAATATACAAGATCAAGAGAAACTGGCAGCGAGATCCTTGTACTTCTATGTTTGTTTTCATAAATTCACCGCTACTTGATATTGATTACCCTTCTATTGATACATAAAGAGAAACTTGAGTCATTATAGTACACAATTTCAGAGTGTTTGCATCAACATGATTTGTTTTCCTTGTTTCCGAGTATGAATGAAGAAAATCATCTTTTTTGGTTATATTTGTTTTTTGTTTACTCAGATGCATCAACATAACTTTTTTAGTTTTTGTTTTTCATTTAAGTTGGTTTTTTTTTCCTTGTCACTTTTACTTTCATTTTGTATTTTGTTTTTTTATTTTTTTTGTTACAGATTCAATTCATTTTAAGTGACGAATGAAGGCTTTTTTTTGTGCAAAGAATCGACTATTTTTTATATTGGTTTTTCTTTTGTTCTGCATATGGTTGTTCCATATTTGCCTTCACCGCCTTCCAATCTCGAGGTGACGAAAGTATATAGGATTATATTCATTTCTTAACAACTACCAACAATTTACAAAATTGTTTTAAAATTATTTACAAAATCTATTCTATTTATTTAAAAATCAAATTGTTAAAAATAATCTTAAGACTTTGTCAATCATTCTTAACATGAAAACTCTATGACGATAAATTTAATATTGTATCATTGAATTCTGTTTTTGATTTTGTTTTGCTTATGCCGATGATAAATTTGATATGTTTTGTATTGTTATTGTCAACATGTTATACTGAGTTGTTGTCATTGTCAATATTTGTGAAAAATGTCATCAAACATATATACCTCTTGATGTTTTGTTTATGTATTTCATGTTTTGTTTGTGAAATAACATCTCGAGCTGTTAATTTTTTGTTCATGTTTAAAGATAGATTTTATTGTAATGCTTTATATTTTGTTATGCTTTCGTGTCATACCTTTTTTGTTTCTATTGTAACTCCGCACTGCTTTACTATAGTACATTCCAATGTTGATGATGTGTACTCTTCTGCCTGCTTTCGATTTTAATGCAAAACATTTCTGCTCGCACATTCAAAATAAAATCTACAATTCAATAATCATCAACAACATCAAATCCTTTATTACACATGAAAAATTTATTTTGTTGTCTTTATCTAATGGTTTCAGCTTTAATGTTTCAAATCTTATTTAGTTTACTGAAAAATGATTCTCATATTGTCAGATTAAGTTTTAAGAATTCAGTGTTTCCTTTTGCAGAAGAAGCTACAGTAGCATTTGGAGTATGGATCACATGAGTGAAGGATAGAAAAACACTTAGAAAGGGGGGGTTTGAATAAGTGTGACTTTAAAAACTCTTAAGATAAAAACAATTGCACAATGATTTTTATCCTGGTTCGTTGTTAACTAAACTACTCCAGTCCACCCCCTTAGAGTGATTTACCTCACCTGAGGAATTAATCCACTAATCAACCTTGTTTACAATGGTTTTCCACTTAGATACTTTCTAAGTCCTCTAGAGTATTCTGATCACACCTTGATCACTCTAGGAACCTTTTACAAGTTAATGTAAAACAAATTCTTACAAGAGTATTACAATGCTTCTTAATAAGCTATAATCACAACTGTGATATTTCTCTTAAGTTCTAAGCTTAAATCTCACTAAGATATTACAAATGAAGTGAGGTTGAAGATGAAGTTTGAGAGCTTTTGAATTTGACAGCGTTTCTGTATTTTTGCGCAAGAGTTATGTATTCAGCTTCTCATCAGAACTTCTATTTATAGGCGTTTTAAGAAGATGACCGTTGGGAGCATTTAATGCGTTGCGTGATCCGTACAGAATTGCATTTAATGTTTCACTCTTTTGTCAACTACCTCGAGCCTTGCTTTTCCTGCTTAAACTGACTTTGCCTTTAATAGCTTCTAACGTTCCTTTTGTCAGTACGCGTAGCCTATCACCTTGTACTTGCTTCTGATCTGATGTTTGTAAATACAACGTTTGAATATCAGAGTCACTCAGCTTGGTGCAAAGCATCTTCTTGTCTTCTGACTTTGAAGTGCTTCTAGCGTGATACCATAAGAACTTCAGTGCTTCTGCTTCTGAATTCAAGTTCTTCTGATGCTTCAATAGACCATGTTCTGATTCTGCTTGACCATCTTCTGATGTCTTGCGAGAGCATGTTCTGATGTTGCATACTTGAACCTTCTGAGTCAGTGCTTCTTGCGCTGAATTGTGCATACTCTTTATATATTTCCGGAAATGGAAAATGCATAGGATTAGAGTAACACATTGTCTTATACAAAATTCATATACATTGTTATCATCAAAACTAAGAATATTGATCAGAACAATTATTGTTCTAACAATCTTCCCCTTTTTGATGATGACAAAAACATATATAATTGATATGAATTTGCAATCAAAAAATTAGATGACCAAAGACAATTACACAGTTATAGCATAAGCATATAAACATAGTGTGTGAATATGTCTCCCCCTGAGATTAACAATCCCCCTGAAATAAATACCAGAAGAATTTATAAATAAAAGACTTCCCTGAGTATTTTCCATTTCAGTCGAGACGTTCACATTTGCCTAGAACTTCAGAATATTCAGAGCTTCTGCTTCTTGCTTCCATAGGACAGCTTCAGAGCTTTGAATTTCTTCTTGAATCATAGCATGCTTGATTGTATCAGAACATTCTTGAATGTATTAGAGCATTATCAGAGCATCTTTACATCCTGAACTGTTTCAGAACAAACTAGACGACAAAAGTCAGAGCATGAATGAATCAGAACATTCTTTTAAGAAAGAACATGTATCAGAGCAATGCTAAAAAATATCAGAGCAAACTTTGATAAGTTCTTAAAAAGAAATATGTATCAGAACATATGAGAGATAAGAATGTGTTAGAGCATATTCTGCCACGAGAATATCAGAATATTCTTCCTTCTTGCTTATGATCTTGAAGCTTCACAACACTAAGCTTTCTTCAATTCCAAGAACATGCTTCTTTATAGAATTGCATTTCCCCATGTATTTGCTTCTCATGTTGAGCTTTTCAGAATATCTTCAATCCTGCAAAAAATCTCAAAGACATAGAACTTGCAAATAATGTTAGGAATGTTGAGACTTAATCCCAACAACTGATATAGTAAACCAAATCAATTATCACGTTTCTCCCCCTTTTTGTCATAACATCAAAAAGCATTTAAAATATTCAGATGAAAAACAATATGAGTGAAGAAGATAATATTTCATTGATTCAATAAAATATCAGAAAATACAAAAAGATAGAAGCAGATGCAAGAAACAGATGCAAGAAACAAGCAAACAGCTAAGACCAAGACACAATACGACTAGCCTAGCTTAGAAACTATTTTGGCTAGAAGGTTTTGAATCTCAGAAGTGCTTTCTGACTGCGTCTTCATGAATGAGCGAAACTCATTGTGAGTATCTTCATGCTTATCCAAACGAGAAGCAAGATCAGCTTGATTCTTTTGAAGAGCCTTCATGGCGTTCACCAGAACAGAAGGTTCATCTAAAGAAGCTTCACAACTATCGTTCAAAGGAGTAGCATGCTCAACAGCAACATCAATCATGAAAACGTCATCTTGATTTTCCTGAACAGGAAATTTCTCAACAGGATGATTCTCAGCACTTTGCTTCTCAGCATCAGCTTCTGACATAGAAGCATCTTCAACATATTCTGGAGCAGGGATATCAGAATCTTCAATTGCAAGAGCCTGAAGGATCTCAGCCAGATTCCTTGGAGGTGTAGGAGCAGCAATTTCTGATGGATATTCAACAGCTGGATATACCATATCTGGTGCTTTCTCTGAGGGATTTTCCCTTAGCCAGTTGAACAATGACTGAAAGTCTCCAGTCAGAACAATGAATTGAGGCTTCCATAAAACCAATGCAAGGCATTGTTTATCTTCAAGCTCATCTACAAACTTCTTCTCCTCAAGAGATCTCCAATTTCTGATTGGATGAAAGTACTTACCATCATCAACTTCTAAGAAACAGCCAGGAGAACCAGATGCCTCAGCCACGCATCTCTTCTGGATGTTCATAGCATCAAACTGAAATTCCTTCTTAAAGATATTCCACAAGCTTCGAATAGCAACATGATCCAACTTGGAGTCATGAGAAGCTCTCAAAGTTTCCATCCTTGTTCTGAACTTAAGCTTGAATAGGTCAAAGAAGATATTAAGAGAGGGTTCAGGAAGATTAAAGGTGAAACGATAATCAGGGTATAGAAGACAATAGGGTTTGGATTTTCTTGAGAACAAAGCAGGGGTTAAAGAAGGTGGAGAATCTGTGGTGAAGGTGGATGAAGATGAATTTTCAAAAGGTGTTGGGGGAATGGCATTTAGTGGTTGAGGGTTCAGAATTTGTGTAAAAGGAGGTGGTTGGTAACTGTTTGGGATAGAGAAAGAATTGTGGGGTTCAGAATGAGGAGGTTGTTTCTGAGAGGAACAGGCAGAAGAATCTACACGAAAAGCTTTCTTAATGCGCTTCTCAAGGTATTCATCATATTGTACTTTGAGAGGATCAAAGGGTTGCTTCTACTTCTTAGCTGGCTTAGCATTAGGTCCTGCTTCTGAGGCCTTTCTCTTCAATTTCTTTTCTTTCTTCTTCTGCTCTTTCTTTCTCAACTCACCCAGAGATGGAAGAGTTCTCCCTCGAATCCACGCAGGATCAACAAAAGTTTGAGCTTTGACACATGACTTCAAATAGCGCTTAACAAATTTGTCTAGCTCTTCTTTGAACATGTGAGAGAAGCTCTCAACAGGAGTTCTTCTAGTCAGAATATCTGGAAATATTCTTGGAATAGAAGTTACCTTTTCAATCAGCTGCATCCTTTGTAGATCAAAGGCATTCAAAATACATCCTTGTATGACAGTTAAGAACTTGGGTGAACCAACAGCTATCAGAAGATCCATCAAGTCACTTTTAATCAGAATATCTGAAATCATTCTGGCAAGAGGGATAATATTCTTCTTGAAATTTGGATTCTTCTTACGTTCTTCATCTTTTGATTCTTCAATATTTGTCTTCAAATGTTGAAAGAGAATGTTTGAGAGATTAACTTTTATACCTTTTCTATTGCAGAAAAGTACATACTTCAGATCCTGATTTACATAAGTAGCAGCAAGAGATAGCTTTCTATGATAAAGAGATCCCAGAATAATCTCAGCACAAACTCTATAGGAAGGCTTCAAAGAAGTAGTTTGATGAGATGCAGATCCAGAGGAAGACAATTCTTTATCAACTTTCTCCCAATCAACTCTACCAGGAAGAGCACCTGTGATTCCATATGAGTCATCAAGACCATACAGCTTCCTTATCATCTTCTCAGTCACAACAACTTCATGCCCTAATACGAAAGAGATGATAGCAGTTGGAGTAATTGTTGCATGAGTCCAGAAATCCATGACCTAGAGAGGATAAACTGGTCCAACCAATCTTTCAAAGTAGTTTGACCAACCTTATACCAGCATTGCAGCCTTGGTTTTGATATCATGTTCCAAAAGATTTTCAAAATCTACCATAGTTTCACATAGAACTTCCAGTTCATCATATGGAATAGATCAACAAGTCTTCAAAGGATGATATCCATATTTGTGTTGAACAAGATGTGCAGAAGACATTTTGTGTTGAATATTTGAGGATGGAAGCATGAATTCACTCTGAGATTCAGTTTAGAAACTAGGGTTTATGCAAAAACGAGAAAGAGAGAGATGAATGAAGGAGACAATGAATGAAGAGAGAGAATGTAAAGAGATGAATTGTTATGGAGATGAGTATATATAGAGACGGATTTGAAATGAAATGCAATATGCGTTTAAATGAACAAGATTACAGAAAAACATAGAATCAAATGCATTTAATGAGAAATGACGTTAGGAGAGATAACGTAATATTTGAAATGATTTGCACAGTTACCTAGGGCGGCGTCTCCTCAACTGCGCACGTACTTGTCAAAATAGAGTGAACACGTGTTCATCTTCTGGAAAATCTGGTGACAACTGTTTTGCGTTAAAAGAGATTCTGAATCAACTTAGATAATGAAACGTTAGTAATAACAGAATCAGAACTTCTAATTGATGAACATAAGAACTTCTTATAAGAAGATAAAACAAAATCATTTCAGAACTAATCCATACGTCAGAACTTCTCATCTTCTCATTCTGGGCATAAATCCATACTAATATTCTTCAGAATGAACTTAAACCTATCTTCAGCAAGGGGTTTTGTAAAGATATCAGCCCATTGATGGTTTGTATCAACAAAGTTCAAAGATAGAACACCCTTCTGAACATAGTCCCTAATGAAATGATGTTTGATCTCAATATGTTTAGCTTTGGAATGTAAGATTGGATTCTTAGACAAGAAGATAGCAGAAGTATTATCACAGAAGATAGGAATGTTACTCTCATATATCTGATAATCTTCTAGCTGACTCTTCATCCAAAGCATCTGTGTACTACATCCAGCAGCAGCAACATATTCTGCTTCTATTGTAGAAAGGGCAATTGTAGCTTGCTTCTTGTTGTACCAGGAGATCAGATGACTTCTAAGAAATTGACAACTTCCAGAAGTACTCTTTCTTTCAATTCTATCTCCAGCGTAATCAGCATCACAAAATCCTACTAAGTTGTATTCTTTAGATCTTCTGTAGACTAAACCAACATTAGTAGTACCTTTCAGATACCTATGAATTCTCTTAACAGCTGTTAAGTGAGATTCTCTAGGATCTGATTGGAATCTAGCACACAGACAAACACTGAATTAAATATCAGGTCTAGAAGCAGTGAGATATAGAAGAGATCCAATCATACCTCTGTACAACTTTTGATCTACCTTCTTACTTACCTCATCCTTACCTAAGATACACGTTGGATGCATAAGAGTCTTTGCTTCTTTGCTTTCAGAAAGATTAAACTTCTTCAGAAGTTCTTTCACATACTTGCTTTGATGAACATACGTTCCATCAGAAGTTTGGTTGATTTGAATCCCAAGGAAATACTTGAGTTCTCCCATCATGCTCATCTCAAACTCAGCCTGCATAGACTTAGCAAACTCCTTTCCAAGTGTAGCATTAGATGTTCCATATATAATATCATCAACATAAATTTGGAAAATTAAAAGATCCTTTTTAAAGGTTTTACAAAAGAGAGTAGTATCCACTTTTCCTCTAGTGAAACCATTATCCAGAAGGAAAGAACTTAATCTTTCATACCAAGCTCTAGGAGCTTGCTTCAATCCGTATAATGATTTCTTTAGTTTAAAAACATGATCTGGATACTTAGAGTCTTCAAAACCAGGAGGTTGGTGGACATAGACTTCCTCATCTATATAACCATTTAAGAAGGCACTGTTAACATCCATCTGATATAGAGTGATGTTATGTTGAGTGGCAAAATAAATCAATAAGCGAATAGATTCTAACCTGGCCACTGGTGCAAAGGTTTCTGTATAGTCTATACCTTCTTGCTGACTATAGCCCTGAGCCACCAGTCTGGCTTTGTTCCTTACAACTTCTCCTTTTTCGCTTAGCTTGTTTCCGAAGACCCACTTCGTACCAATGATGTTAAATCCTTTTGGTCTAGGAACAAGATCCCACACATCATTCCTGGTAAACTGATTTAGTTCTTCTTGCATGGCAATTATCCAGTCTGCATCTTCTAGAGCTTGATCAATAGAAGTTGGCTCGATCAGAGAAACAAGACCTAATTGACATTCTGCATTGTTCTTAAAGAATGCTCTTGTTCTGATAGGATCTTCTTTCTTTCCAAGAGTGACATCTTCTGAGTGAGCAGAGTTGAGTCTAGAAGATCTTCTGACAGTTGACTCTTCAGAAATTCTGAGATTCTCTAAAGAAGCAGCAACTTGATCTTCTGATCCTTTGCTTATGGGTTCTTCAGCTTTTGATACTTTGCTTCTTGGTTCTTCAGCTTCTGAAATTGAGATATCTATATCTGTAAAATTCTCAAACTGCTTTGGCTTTTCAAGACCAAACTTATCATCAAATCTTACATTGATTGATTCTTCAACAATCAATGTTTCAGTATTGTATACACTGTAGCCTTTAGAGCGTTCAGAATATCCAAGAAGGAAACACTTCTATGCCTTAGAATCAAACTTACTCAGATGATCTTTAGTATTCAGAATAAAATAAACACATCCAAATGGATGAAAATATGAAATGTTGGGCTTTCTGTTCTTCCAAATTGATAAGGAGTCTTATTAAGAATAGGTCTAATAGAGATTCTATTCTGAATATAGAATGCAATTTTATTGCTTCTGCCCAGAAATGCTTAGCCATATTGGTTTCGTTGATCATGGTTCTGGCCATTTCTTGTAGAGTCCTATTCTTTCGCTCTACAAATCCATTTTGCCGTGGTGTTCTAGGGCAAGAGAAATCATGGGCAATACCATTTTCTTTGAAGTAAACCTCAAAGAATCTGTTCTCAAATTCGCCACCATGATCACTTTTGACCTTTATGATTTTACACTCTTTCTCAGATTGGATTTGAGTGCAGAATTCAAATAACACTGAATGAGACTCATCCTTGTGTTTCAAGAACTTTACCCATGTCCAGTGACTATAATCATCTATGATGACTAATCCATATTTCTTCCCTCTGACAGATGCTGTTTTGACTGGGCCAAACAGATCAATGTGCAGAAGTTCTAGCGGCCTAGAGGAAGAGACAACATTCTTAGACTTGAATGCAGGTTTGGAAAACTTCCCTTTCTGACATGCTTCGCAAAGAGCATCTGATTTGTATTTCAGATTAGGGAGTCCTCTGACCAGATTTAGTTTGTTAATATGAGAAATCTTTCTCAAACTAGCATGGCCTAATCTTCTGTGCCAGACCCATTGCTCTTCGCTAACAGACATAAGACAAGTTACCTTCTGATTCTTAAGATCCTGAAGATCAATCTTGTAAATGTTGTTCTTTCTCTTTCCTGTAAATAGGATTGAGCCATCCTTCTGACTTACAGCCTTACAAGACTTTTGATCAAAGATTATGTCATAACCATTGTCACTTAATTGACTTATGGACAATAAGTTATGAGCTAATCCATCTACCAGAAGAACATTAGTTATAGAAGGAGAGTTACCAGTACTTATGGTTCCTGAGCCAATTATCTTGCCCTTCTAATCTCCTCCAAACTTGACTTCTCCAGCAGATTTAAGAACCAGGTCTTGGAACATAGACCTTTTTCCCGTCATGTGCCGCGAGCACCTAGAGTCCAGGTACCATGACATGTTTTTCTTTGTCTTCTTTGCTGCCAAGGATATCTGCAACAGAAATTATCTTCTTCTTAGGTACCCACATAGCCTATGCCAACTCTCTTGTGATTTTCATATCATCTACAGGTTCAAGTTTGTATGGGGTATCACCCTCATAGCCTATGCCAACTCTCTTGTTTCCACTAACAGCATATATCATAGAGGCAAGTTGACTTCTTCCAATACCTCTAGATAAGAACTTCCTAAACCTCAAGTCATATTCTTTAAGAATATGGTTCAGACTAGGAATAGACTTTTCTGAGTCAGAAGGAGATCCATCATCTTTGGATAATTTTAAAACTTTTTCCTTCAGTTCAGAATTTTCTACTTCCAGCTTCTTAGTTTCAGATTCAAATAGCTTTTTCTGCTTTTTGTATTTGATACTAAGATGAGCCTTGAGTTCCAGAAGTTCTTTTAAATTGGAAACTAACTCTTCTCTAGATAGTTCAGAAAATACCTCTTCAGAATCTGAGTCTGAGGTAGATTCTGATCCATCATCAACTGTGGCCATTAGTGCAATGTTTGCCTGCTCGCATTCAGAGTCTGATTCTGAATCTGACGAATCTGAATCATCCCACGTTTCCATAAGACCTTTCTTCTTATGAAACTTCTTCTTGGGCTTCTCCTTCTGAAGCTTTGGACACTCACTCTTGTAATGTCCTGGCTCATTGCATTCAAAGCACGTGACCTTCTTCTTGTCATATTTTCTACTTTTAGAAGATTTTCCTTTTTCAAGCTTCTTAGAACTTTTGAAGTTCTTGAACTTCCTATGCTTGCTTTTCCAGAGTTGGTTTACCCTTCTGGAGATCATGGACAATTCATCTTCTTCTTCTGATTCTGATTTTTCATAATCTTCTTCTTCAGCCTGAAATGCGTTAGTACATTTTTTATAATTAGATTTTAACGCAATAGACTTACCTTTCTTCTGAGGTTCATTAGCATCCTGCTCAAATTCATGACTCCTCAGAGCACTGATCAAATCTTCAAGAGAGACTTCATTCAGGTTGTTGGCAATTTTAAATGCAGTCACCATAGGACCCCATATTCTTGGCAAGCTTCTGATGATCTTCTTGACGTGATCAGCCTTTGTGTATCCCTTGTCAAGAACCCTTTATCCAGCAGTTAGAGTTTGAAATCTTGAGAACATTGTTTCAATGTTTTCATCATCCTCCATCTTGAAGGCTTCATATTTCTGGATTAACGCAAGAGCTTTGGTATCTTTGACTTGGGCATTTCCTTCACGAGTCATTTTCAATGATTCATATATGTCATGGGCAATTTCCCTGTTGTCGCTACCGCGAAAAATGGAATCAGAGTCGCCGCTAATATATTTATCCCATAAGGGAAAGGAATATCAGAGAACCTAACTCAATATAAGAACAAGGTCTTTCGACCAGAGAACAGGGCACGGGAGTCGGTTACGCAAGGGGAAGGTGCTAGCACCCCTCACGCCCATCGTACTCGATGGTATCCACCTATGTTTGTTTCTATCTAAAGGGTGCATCTATGTCTAAATCTAAATGCGGATGAATGCAAAAGAAATACGGGGAAAAGAAGGAATTATTTACAAGTGTGCTCGCTTAGGCCCCGCGACCCAATGCCTACGTATCCCTTACAAGGAATCAGAGCGACCGTAGTTCGGCTCCATAGTTTCCATTTGTTTTGTGTTTTTTAGTTGAACAGCGGTTATGGTCACAATCCACGATGCTCGACCTTTGGAGACTTATACGCCTACTTCTGGACTGGACTTCGAGAATGAATTAGAGAATGAATCCCACTCATTTCTATGCCACTAAGTGATTGAGAAACAGATTAGGGAATGAATCCCACTCATTTCTCTATCACTTTCTTAATGTGATTCGCATCTCTATTTGTTAATGTTTTAATGTTGAAAAAGAAAAGGAATGAATAAGGGGAGACTATCCTATTTTTTAGCCTAATTGTTATTCTAATCTAAGTCTAATGTTAACATGGTGACTAAATTCTAAAAGGAGCATTAAAAGATATTAACAAAATAGGCCAAAAATATGACCAAAAGCTAAGCAACAAAATCACACAACAATTATACGAAAATAACATGGAAATGGTACAAAACTTAAAGAAAACGGTTCAAGTATTAGTGCAAAATTAACCTAAAAATACTACTATTTTTATGGGTTTTTAGTGTTAAGGGAAATCTAATTCAAGCCTAACTATGTTAAAATCTATTAGCCCTAAAACTAACAATTTTATTGTTTTCTATGTCATTTTTATTACCTAAAAATCAAACAAAAATTATGATTCTAACAATTGTTATTACCTAAAAATCTAATGAGAAAATCATGATTTTAATGCTTTTTATTATCTAAAAAAAACTATGTCCAAAACTAAGTCAAGAATTCTAAATTCTAACAAAGAAAATATGGGCTCAGGGGTGTAAGTGGAATATGGTGGTGTAATCCAGTAAACTGGCGCAGGGCCCAAACAGGGAGGCCCAGAGTGATTTTTGTATCAGTTTCAGATTTTTTGTCCAAAGAAGATGGTATGTGATGGGCTCAGTAGGGGTGCAGAGTAGTGATTCGTGTGGCCCAATGACATTTGATCCAAAACCCAGATTATTATTCAATCCAGATTTATTAAAAGTAAAAAAAAGAAAATAATTAAAGTAAAATTTAGAAGAGAACAAAGACAAAGACGATTTAGGGTTTGTGTGTGACGATCCCAATCCCACAAACCTAAACGTTCTCCTCCTCTCGTGAATCTTCGCGGCGGTGGACCGCTTCCATGCGCCGATAACCTGTCCACCTCGTCACCATGGCCAAACACAACATCTCACCTCTGATCGACCTCCTATTCCTTCGTTCGACTCTCTCCGTCTCAATTCGTTCAACTTCAAACAACAAAACGAAAGAAGAATGGAAATGGGAGCTTACCCGTCGAAGATCGAAAATGGTAGACAAGAAAATCAGAGGGGAGATAATAACAAGCTTCCAAGTATCTTCTTCTATTCCTTGTTTGCAACTCTTCTGCTATTCTTCTTCATCTTCTATTTTTGTTTTGAATTTTCTTCTGCTGTTGTGCGAATTGCACTGTCGTGATCTTTGTGCCTGAGAGCGAATGTGGTTAAGAGGATGGAGAGTATTGAGAGTTACATGAGGCTAAGCTCGACCGATCGGAGCTCCGACGAGAAGCTCCGGTGGCCTTTGAACGTGAGCGTATAGTAGAGGGAAGGAGAGAATTGAGGTGTGGGAATGGTGATGAAGAGAAGAGTCTGAGAGAGATTGAAGATTAACAGTGGAGAGGGAGAGTGAACTCGAGAAAGATGAGAGAAGAATGGGCGTGTGTAGAATGGTTCTGTGAAAAGTGGAGAGTGGTGTCTAGAGTGATTTGAAGGTGGTGATTCTGTTATATAGAGCACAGGTTCGGGTGATTTTGGTTTGGAGTTAGGATCAGAGTTTGTTAAGTGAGGTTGAGAGTTAGCTGGCTTTAGGCTTGGAGGTGCTGACTAGGACTGGAGGTAGGTATTCAGTTATGAAGGTTGTTAGTTTCTGTTATAGAGGTTTGGAGGTAGTTACAGGGGAATTAATCTGAGCCCTTGGATTGAATTTCAGTTTGGAGATTAGAGGGTGGAGATTAGAGGTTTGTTACATTCTGTTTTTGTGGTTGGAAGTTGGTTATGAATCTGTTAGGTTAGTTACATGGTGAAATGAATTAGTTTTGAAGGGCTGAGTTTCTGTTATTGACAGTTAGAGAGTGGCTAGGTTAGTTAGAAGGATAGTTAAAGGTTGTATTCTGAACTGATTTTTCTATAGCAGAGCTATCTTTTGTCTTGGATGATGATGGTTGCTCGGAGTTGGAAGTGAAACTGCAGATTAAAGGCCGAGACCGAAACTGTTACGAGGTGAATGAGTTTCTTTCTTTTGCTGCGTTTTTTTGATTCGATAGTTCCCTCTTAGACTTTTTCTCTTGATTGCATGCTTAGAATAGGCTTTCTTCTTCTTGTAAAAGGTGTGGTTGCATTTGTCTGGCTCGCTGAACCGTTTTCGTATTGAATGCTATAGTTATGAACTCTTTATGCCTCTGAGTATGCAGTTATTTGTCATGAGCTTTATTTCTGGATTTCCTTATATTGGAACTTAGGGCAAAATTGTGTTTGAATGCAGTATGAATGTTAGACAGAGGTTGCCGATGTGAACGGCTTATATGTTGCAATTGAGGCTAAGAATTCTGTTAGGCTTTAGTATACAATATGCTGCAAGTTTGACTCTTTGGAACTATTTATTTTCTGAGTTTTCGGTTCAGTTTGAAGAGAATATACTGATTTATTCTATTAATGCAGGGTTGATTCAAATGCTATGAATGTATGGAGTTTGGATAAAATGCAACAAGGTTGTTTAGGAATGGCTGTTAGGTATTTTGCAGGTTATGAAAGATGCTGATTCTGTTTTCTTTTCAATGCAGGGCTGGATTATAATTGTGTATGATGCTGGTTTTGGAAGTAAAGAAGACGTGTGGTGCCTTGAAGATTAAAAATGCTTGAAGAGTTTGAAGAGGCTTATGGAAGTAATTGATCATGAATGAAGATTAGTGGAGCCTGGCCCTTGTAGCACAAGTTTAAATTCCTCTTTCTTTGTAGTTTTTGGCATGAATGTCTCGGTGTAATGATTTTGAATTGATTTTTGTGTAATTGTGGATGAACTTTGAATGTTGTAATGATAATTGGAATTTGTAATGGAATGTCTCCTTTTGTATGACAACTTTCTTTTGTAATTCAAGCGATTCAAACCAATTGAATGGTAGTTTCCCTCTTTTCTTTTGAATTTGAATTTCAATCCAATAACATGTAGCTTTTCTTATATCTATTTGAATGAATTCCTGAATATTGATGTAGTAATGGTCAAATTCCCATGAGGAAGCCGAAGTGAATTGGTCAACAAAAGTCAACCTTCACATTTGTAATATTTCTTCTACACTCTTTATTAAGAAATTCAAGCAAACAATAGTTGAACCAAGATGACTTATATCCCAAGCAAGCACCACACAAAACTTAACGACATAATCATCGCCACATGTTGAGATATTGATTCAAAAGCCTTGTTCCATGAGTAGCAAAAGAGGACTAAGCGTGAAATGTGTGATCAAGTCATTAATAGCTCAAGTGTTGAGAAGCAAACCATGATGATTATAAGACCAAACTCAATCATAGGGAAATAAACCCCAATTTTATAACTTCAACTGAAAAAGACTTTAGAAACCTCAGCTCCAACTTGATTGACATAAACACCTTGAAGATAAGAAGTCTCAAAGTACCAATGAAACCCCCTAACGCTTCAAGATCCTTGATCCCGTGCCAAGTTTATTGATTAATGATGCATGATATGTTGTATGGCTTAATGGAAAGATGATGCATATGAAATGAGAAGTTTAAGCCAGTTAGAAATAAATATGTCGGCAAAATTTGGGGTGCAACAGCTGCCCCTATTTTATCGTCTTAAACCTGAAGGTGAGATTGGCGTTAGCCTTTCGAACATTTGAGGTAGAAGAAGATTAAATACTAAAGTACCAGAAAATTTGCGCTCAGAGTAACGGATGGATGTATTATTTTGGATGCCTCCGCTTAACAAGCTTCGACAAGTAACAATGTGATATTCGCATGACACACTTTTTTTTTGGAGTATACGACAAATATCCACAACTCGAAGGTTGGGACACCCACGACTCAAAGTCGGAAACTCAGAACTCACAACTCAACGATTGAAAGACTCACGACTCGAGATCGGAAACCCAAAACTCACAACTCAACGGCTGGAATCTCAGAACTCTCAAATCAACAGTTGGAAAACAAAGGACTCACAACTCAACGGTTGGAATCTTCACGACAAAAGGTCAGAAACTCACGACTCGAGGTCGGAAAACAAAGGACTCACAACTCAACGGTTGGAATCTTTACGAAAAAAGGTCGGAAACTCACGACTCGAGGTTGGAAAACAAAGGACTCACAACTCAACGGTTGGAATCTTCACGACAAAAAGTCGGAAACTTACGACTCGAGGGTCGGAAGGCAAAGGATTCACAACTCGAGGGTTGGAAAACTGACGACTCGAAGGTCGAAAAGCAAAGGATTCACAACACCAGGGTTGGAAAACTGACGACTCGAAGGTAGAAAAGCAAAGGATTCACAACACAAGGGTTGGAAAACTGAAGACTCGAAGGTCAAAAAGCAAAGGATTCACAACACAAGGGTTAGAAAACTGACGACTCGAAGGTCGAAAAGCAAAAGATTCACAACACATGGGTTGGAAAACTTACGACTCGAGGGTCGAAAAGCAAAGAATTTACAACATGAGGGTTAGAAAACTCACTGGATCTGAAGGGGTATGCCGATAACCACCGGACTTGAACGGGGAGGACTAATCAATACTAGACCTGACCGAAGGATGCCCATAATCACGGGACTTGAAAGGGATGCCAATAATCATTGGACTTGACCGAAGACCAGCGGTGGCTAGACTCTATCGGGGATGTTATTAAACACTGGGTTTGCAAGGAAACATTGATGCTCGCGAAGCATAAGAACTACATGGATCCCACAGGCCAAAAGGCGGGGTGTAATTCTACAAGAGTGGCAATCATTCGAATTGCCACACACATAGTATGGATTTCAAATGATTGAAAAAATGAGATGGGTTGAATGCCCACCCTCATTCGCACTCTATTATGCACGCGGCATGCGGGAAAATAACCAAAACAAGACTAGTAACGACTAGACTCGACACGCGGATGACAGTAACCACTGAACATTCACGGATATGTTGATGCTTGTGAAGCATAAAAGTTACATGGATCCCTCAGGCCGAAAGGTGGGGTGTACTCTTCAAGAGTGGCATTCACTCGAGTTGCCACACACCAAGTATGATTACCCAAATGATTGAATAATGAGATGGATTGAATGCCCACCCTCATTCGCACTCTAATCTGCACGCAGCATACGGGAAAATAACCAAGGTAAACTTGCAAGAAGCAATAGATATCCCTTATCCAAAAGGCAGTAAGGGGACTCACAAAAAGTGAATACAAAGAGAGGACTGGTGACGACCAGACTCTATTAGATGATGCCAGTAAACATTGGACTTTGAAGGAGGTATTATTACTTACGGAACATAAGAACTACATGGTTCCCTCAGGCCAAAAGGCGGGGTGTAGTTCTACAAGAGTGACAATCATTCGAATTGCCACACACAAAGTATGGGTTATCCAAACGATTGAGCTCAGCCAACGAGAAATAACCATAGATACAATGATCTTGACAAGGAATGACTCTGTATCCAATCCACAATGGAGAGGGAAAGTGAGACCTCTTCTGGGAATATATTACCTTGTGCTTTTGGAGCACGCACAAACCGGCTTATGCATTGATGCATGTTTGAATTTTTCTTTAGCGTAATGCTCCATTTTCATGGAAATGCTACGCGTTTGAGGATGCCATGTATTATGCAATGAAACTATATGCAAAGTGCCAAATAAAGGCATTCGTGTGATAAAGAAGCAAAATCATTGGGGTCCCTTCGGGGAATATTCCATTATCTTTTCAATCGAATTTCATCTTTGACCTCGGGAGAGGTAAACACCAGGGAGAATCCCCTTAGTGTTGAGAACTCTGTGGGGATGCCAATCTTTCAAGATACCCCTTCTGGTTGTTGACTTGCGTAGCGAAGCATAACTTCTGACTTCTCACTATGTGCCATTGTTTGGAGAATTTTCATCTTGAGGAGATTCCCTCAATTCACCATGTTGGGGATGAGAACTCTTGATGAGGAACTCTTTATGGGATGAGTGGAACAACTCCAAGGAGAAATAAACTCCTATTTGGGGAGAGAAAGAATTCTCAGGAGAAATAAACTCCCATGCTCGGGGAGAGACTTTTCTAGGAGAAATAAACTCTTACGCTTGGGGAGAGAGTAACTTGTTGGGGAAAAGCATTGTGATACTTCTCCACTATGTGATGGCCAACCGCACCTCACAGGTGAATGACAGTTTCTTCAATACAGGCCAAAAGATTATGCCCCAGGTTGCCCGAATTACAAAGATATTTTCCCTAACACGTTTAAGCATTTGAAGTGGTCTCTCTCTTGATCAATGGATCCTTGAAGAGATTTTTTCAAATCTCGACGTAACTACCCCAGATTGAGTGAATTTTGAGAGAGATGTGTCTCGACATCACTTCCCCAGATTGATTGAATTTGTGAGGTCAAACCTCGAATCGATTGCCCTTGATTATGTACATCTTATCAGAATCCTCAAATTCTACTTCTTTTGAAGTGGAACAAACTGTGAAAGCAAATTTATCAAGCTCAATGGAGCTTTCAACCCTTTCCCTCAAGGTATTCAATCAAAGAAACAATTTAAATTGCTCATGCTCAATGGAGTCTTCACGCAAAGTACCCCTTGATAATCAATCAACGAAGGCCACAAACTGCATATGCTCAATGGAGTCTTCAGACAACTTGCTTTGATAATCATTCTCTGAAATGATTGCTTTTTACTCTACGGAGTTCTCAAGTCTCTTTTACTTTGACATGATCACGCTCTTCATGGATTCTCATCATGGAAACTTCATTGATGTTTAAGTAAATGTTTTGTATGCAAAAGAATGTTGATTCTAAGAATGATAATTCTAATGCAAAGCCTATGCTAGTCTTGAAGTTTAAAAAACTTTTTATGCAATGAGGTGGTCACCTCTTTGGAATGAAATGTAAGGCGGGCATACAATACCAACATAGATATGTGTTACGCTTCATTAGGAGTCAGTAAACACTATCTCATGGGAGTGCGTCTTCGAAATAAACCCTACTTCAATTAGGACTTTTAAGGGTTGTAACTTGGCCGGGTTCACGGTTTTCAGAGACAAAGGATTTTTAGGCTCAAAATTATTTGGTGCCCACCCCCTTCGTGATGTTCTCCACTCCTAAGTTCATTTAACTCAACATGAGTGCTCATCCCTCACAAGGAATTTTGAAATGGTTGAGGAATCAATGAGGTTTTTCGGACATGGCAGTCGCTCACCTTTTATTCTTCTGATTCATTATCACACGACTTTGTTCTTACTTTATTTTCACCAACCTTTTTCTTTATATTGCTATATTCTTTTCTTTCATCATTTTTCTTTTCTTTTTTTTTTTTGCCATATTTTTTGCTCTTTTTTTTTTTGAACAAGTCGTGTGACCTCGTATTGTCTTTGATTCGTTTGAAGTGATTACGACTGCCTCATTCCATGATAGATGAAGGGTTACCATTGTGGTATCATCATATTTTGTCCTCTTGGTAGGTGAAGGATAACCATCACGGTTTTGACTTTCCTCAACCTTTTAAAGGATAACCATTATTGTATCCTTAGATGTGTGCCATTTATGAGTTTTGAACACTTGATCAAGTTAAATGAACACTACCCTGCCCCAGGGTTAAGATAAAGGTTTTTTTTATCAGAAAAGAAACTCCTACTTCAAGGCTCAAAGGGGTTAACGAGGGTCTATCTCCCTTATATCTCTGGTGTTTGGGGATTTGAAACAATGCCTGTACATGCTCAGTAGGATTTTATTCAAAAACACACAATTAGGGATTTTGCATCTTTATATCATCATTCTCCCTCCGCTCGTTGCCTAAGCAAGAGATTAATAAAAGTTGGTATCGTAATGCCAAAAACATTTTATGAGTGAAAACGAATGGATTACTTCAAGACCAACATAAACAATGTATTATGATTTTCATTCAGAAATTAACAAATTTTTACATGCAATCAATGCTTAAACAAATAATGAAATATTACAACTGAGAATGCAATAAAGATCTTAAATGAATGCCATTATTGAGGAGACTTGACTCTGTATGGACTTATTGCTCTCGAATGCCTTTTGCAGTTTTGATACCCCATTGAGACTTCAACTTGTGCATAGGATCTCTTGGAGTGGATTGCGGTTGTTCTGAAATCAACGAGGACTCAAATTCTGCCTTTGAATGCCCTACCACCTTCAGTTGAATGGCTAGGTGCCCCAGCATGCTAGCCACTTAGCATTATCATATGTTTCTTCCACACCCTTTAGATTACTTCCCAGAAGAATATTCCAACAAAGGCGTACAAGAGTGGTGCATTTTGCCTTACTTTAGGGGTTCGAGCAATGCGAATGATGCAATACTCAAGATAGACAATGTCTTGCTTATCCATCGGTCGGGATCCCCAAATATAGATGCTAGAACTGTAATCACCATCATAAATGGAAGAAGCTAGTATGATCATCAAAATCAGTAGAACTATATGTGGTAAGAAAGACCCAAAACACAAATCTTAACCAACTGAGATTCTAACCACCAGGGAAGTAATCGGGCACAAGGCATTAGAATTACATCAGTTTGTTTCTCATATTCTTTCTTTCACTGTTGTTGAGCAAAGGCTACTGAGAAGAAATTCCGGGAAGAGATGACCCATGATATGAAGCAGTGACTTGAGAACGAGAAATGCATCTGCAGAACACTCTTGATTACCACATGGCAACATATTCTGATGAAGTTGCACAAGAATTTGTAGTGCTTTAGGTATTCGAGCAATGCAAATGGTGCAGTGCTCAAGACCAGAATACGTCTTGCTTATCCCTCGGTCGGGAGCCCCAAGCAACTTCCACATATGTACAAGAGATGATTACCACTTTGGCTTGCATGTCCAAACTATCCAGAGAGAGAATAAATGACCTTTGCAGCTTTTGACATCAAGCACTAGGCACAGTTCAACAATGTCTAAATCAACGGAGTCACAATCTTTTATGGCTTTCAACCTTGTCTTCAAGAGGTGGAATCTTTTTGTTATTTCAATGATCGGAAACTTGAAGACTTCAATTTCCAAATTGTTCTCATGATGGGTTCCCTCTTTAACATTAATAGGAATCTCAACAGTACTTCAGACATTCTGACTCGTAAGAGCTTCTCATGGGTGAGATTAACATTGTCATTTGGTCTCTAAGGAACTTGTCTCAATTCTTCTTGTCAAAGAGAAAAAGCTTGAATAGCCTCCATACACTGATTCACATTAGTCCCCATTTATGTCCTCATCTTATTCATGTCTTCACGGAGTTTTTCTATCATTAACTTTCGAGCACGTAGAGGTGAGAAGTCACTTTTGTTGTTTAAGTCTGAATTTGAGTAGAAAGGGCCCCCATAAGCTTCTGATAGAACCATGAAATGCATGATAGTATGAATGCATGTTTCATTTCTAAGGGATCCTAAAGTCTTTTCATCAACTTTTTTTCTCTTTTACTTTCCTTTTTTTTCATATAGTATTTTTTCTTTTTTTCTTTTCCATCTTTTATGCTTTTCTACCTTTTTTTCTTTCATTTATTTCCTCTTTTTTTTTGGAAAAAGACTTTAGAATCCCCTTACAAATGAAGCGGATAAAGTAATGATGTTATGCAATGCAAAATCATGGGATCAAGGTCCATATAATCCAAGTAACCACTATACAATCCTCTGAATAACTGATGTAAAGCCTCGGTAGGTCAAATGTCATGAGATCAAAGGTCCGACATAGGTATCATAGAACCATAAGAACAATAGTCACCATCAGAACAGAATAGTCACCAACGGTACCTGTCATGTATATCCCACCCCGCTCACAGGTGAATATAGGTCAAGGTAGGTCAAAAGGTCTCCAGCGTTAACAATTTTCCTGAAACACCATCATTGTTGCAAATACATGCCAACAATGGTATCTCATTTGAATCTCAACTGGTCGTGGGTCTCAGGATCGCAATCAACAGAACCTGACATTCTGTTGGCGTCATGACTATCCACTCTATCCTAGGTATCCTATGTGTCAACTCTGGCCTGGGTATTGGGCCTTTTACCTCATAGAACATCCCACCCAACCTGCAAACAGAGAAAATACGTGGTCCCCACGGGGACCCATAATATAGTCTAGAAGCATGCGGAAAGTAAACATGATATGCAAGCAAGAAAAATAAACATGATATGCAAACACATATATACAGGATGTAAGCATATAAATAAACAAATAAACACCCAATAAACAAAACAAACAAAGGCTAGGATCGACTCGCTAAGAATGGACCAGCACAGGTCTAGCAATATCCCCAACATAGTCGCCAGTTGTCGCTACCGCGAAAAATGGAATCAGAGTCGCCACTAATATATTTATCCCATAAGGGAAAGGAATATCAGAGAACCTAACTCAATATAAGAACAAGGTCTTTCGACCAGAGAACAGGGCATGGGAGTCGGTTACGCAAGGAGAAGGTGCTAGCACCCCTCACGCCCATCGTACTCGATGGTATCCACCTATGTTTGTTTCTATCTAAAGGGTGCATCTATGTCTAAATCTAAATGCGAATGAATGCAAAAGAAATACGGGGAAAAGAAGGAATTATTTACAAGTGTGCTCGCTTAGGCCCCGCGACCCAATGCCTACGTATCCCTTACAAGGAATCAGAGCGACCGTAGTTCGGCTCCATAGTTTCCATTTGTTTTGTGTTTTTTAGTTGAACAGCGGTTATGGTCACAATCCACGATGCTCGACCTTTGGAGACTTATACGCCTACTTCTGGACTGGACTTAACTTGTTCTTAGCAGCAGAATGAACTTGGGTTTGTGTTTTTTATGTAACTACATGATGAACAAAACCCAATACAAGGTTTCGCACCACTTTGTCACTTTGTTTTAATTTGAGCCTTTATTAGGTGTTTTGAATGTTTTTGGTTAGGTATTTTTTAAGGGAATTTACTTTGCGATTAAAATCACATAAAAATGTATAATGATCGAGAAGCAGATTAGGGAATGAATCCCACTCACTTCTATCCTATTATGTATTGTTCGAGAAACAGATTAGGGAATTAATCCCACTCATTTCTATCCCATTAATTAATGTTTGAGAAACAGATTAGGGAATGAATCCCACTCATTTCTCTCCCATTAAGTAGTGACCGAGAAACAGATTAGAGAATGAATCCCACTCATTTCTATGCCACTAAGTGATTGAGAAACAGATTAGGGAATGAATCCCACTCATTTCTCTATCACTTTCTTAATGTGATTCGCATCTCTATTTGTTAATGTTTTAATGTTGAAAAAGAAAAGGAATGAATAAGGGGAGACTATCCTATTTTTTAGCCTAATTGTTATTCTAATCTAAGTCTAATGTTAACATGGTGACTAAATTCTAAAAGGAGCATTAAAAGATATTAACAAAATAGGCCAAAAATATGACCAAAAGCTAAGCAACAAAATCACACAACAATTATACGAAAATAACATGGAAATGGTACAAAACTTAAAGAAAACGGTTCAAGTATTAGTGCAAAATTAACCTAAAAATACTACTATTTTTATGGGTTTTTAGTGTTAAGGGAAATCTAATTCAAGCCTAACTATGTTAAAATCTATTAGCCCTAAAACTAACAATTTTATTGTTTTCTATGTCATTTTTATTACCTAAAAATCAAACAAAAATTATGATTCTAACAATTGTTATTACCTAAAAATCTAATGAGAAAATCATGATTTTAATGCTTTTTATTATCTAAAAAAAACTATGTCCAAAACTAAGTCAAGAATTCTAAATTCTAACAAAGAAAATATGGGCTAAGGGGTGTAAGTGGAATATGGTGGTGTAATCCAGTAAACTGGCGCAGGGCCCAAACAGGGAGGCCCAGAGTGATTTTTGTATCAGTTTCAGATTTTTTGTCCAAAGAAGATGGTATGTGATGGGCTAGGTAGGGGTGCAGAGTAGTGATTCGTGTGGCCCAATGACATTTGATCCAAAACCCAGATTATTATTCAATCCAGATTTATTAAAAGTAAAAAAAAGAAAATAAGTAAATTAAAATTTAGAAGAGAACAAAGACAAAGAGGATTTAGGGTTCGTGTGTGACGATCCCAATCCCACAAACCTAAACGTTCTCCTCCTATCGTGAATCTTCGCGGCGGTGGACCGCTTCCATGCGCCGATAACCTGTCCACCTCGTCACCATGGCCAAACACAACATCTCACCTCCGATCGACCTCCTATTCCTTCGTTGGACTCTCTCCTTCTCAATTCGTTCAACTTCAAACAACAAAAAGAAAGAAGAATGGAAATGGGAGCTTACCCGTCGAAGATCGAAAATGGTAGACAAGAAAATCAGAGGGGAGATAATAACAAGCTTCCAGGTATCTTCTTCTATTCCTTGTTTGCAACTCTTCTGCTATTCTTCTTCATCTTCTATTTTTGTTTTGAATTTTCTTCTGCTGTTGTGCGAATTGCGCTGTCCTGATCTTTGTGCCTGAGAGCGAATGTGGTTTAGAGGATGGAGAGTATTGAGAGTTACATGAGGCTAAGCTCGACCGATCGGAGCTCTGACGAGAAGCTCCGATGGCCTATGAACGTGAGTGTATAGTAGAGGGAAGGAGAGAATTGAGGTGTGGGAATGGTGATGAAGAGAATATTCTGAGAGAGATTGAAGATTAACAGTGGAGAGGGAGAGTGAACTCGAGAAAGATGAGAGAAGAATGGGCGTGTGTAGAATGGTTCTGTGAAAAATGGAGAGTGGTGTCTAGAGTGATTTGAAGGTGGTGATTCTTTTATATAGAGCACGGGTTCGGGTGATTTTGGTTTGGAGTTAGGATCAGAGTTTGTTAAGTGAGGTTGAGAGCTAGCTGGCTTTAGGCTTAGAGGTGCTGACTAGGACTGGAGGTAGGTATTCAGTTATGAAGGTTGTTAGTTTCTGTTATAGAGGTTTGGAGGTAGTTACAGGGGAATTAATTTGAGCCCTTAGATTGAAATTCAGTTTGGAGATTAGAGGGTGGAGATTGGAGGTTAGTTACATTCTGTTTTTGTGGTTGGAAGTTGGTTATGAATCTGTTAGGTTAGTTACATGGTGAAATGAATTAGTTTTGAAGGGCTGAGTTTCTGTTATTGACAGTTAGAGAGTGGCTAGGTTAGTTAGAAGGATAGTTAAAGGTTGTATTCTGAACTGATTTTTCTATAGCAGAGCTATCTTTTGTCTTGGATGATGATGGTTGCTCGGAGTTGGAAGTGAAACTGCAGATTAAAGGCCGAGACCGAAACTGTTACGAGGTGAATGAGTTTCTTTCTTTTGCTGCGTTTTTTTGATTCGATAGTTCCCTCTTAGACTTTTTCTCTTGATTGCATGCTTAGAATAGACTTTCTTCTTCTTGTAAAAGGTGTGGTTGCATTTGTCTGGCTCGTTGAACCGTTTTCGTATTGAATGCAATAGTTTTGAACTCTTTATGCCTCTGAGTATGCAGTTATTTGTCATGAGATTTATTTCTGGATTTCCTTATATTGGAACTTAGGGCTGAATTGTGTTTGAATGCAGTATGAATGTTAGACAGAGGCTGCCGATGTGAACGGCTTATATGTTGCAATTGAGGCTAGGAATTCTGTTAGGCTTTAGTATACAATATGCTGCAAGTTTGACTCTTTGGAACTATTTATTTTCTGAGTTTTCGGTTCAGTTTGAAGAGAATATACTAATTTATTCTATTAATGCAGGGTTGATTCAAATGCTATGAATGTATGGAGTTTGGATAAAATGCAGCAAGGTTGTTTAGGAATGGCTGTTAGAGATTTTGCAGGTTATGAAAGATGTTGATTCTGTTTTCTTTTCAATGCAGGGCTGGATTTTAATTGTGTATGATGCTAGTTTTGGAAGTAAAGAAGACGTGTGGTGCCTTGAAGATTAAAAATGCTTGAAGAGTTTGAAGAGGCTTATGGAAGTAATTGATCATGAATGAAGATTAGTGGAGCCTGGCCCTTGTAGCACAAGTTTAAATTCCTCTTTCTTTATAGTTTTTGGCATGGATGTCTCGGTGTAATGATTTTGAATTGATTTTTCTGTAACTGTGGATGAACTTTGAATGTTGTAATGATAATTGGAATTTGTAATGGAATGTCTCCTTTTGTATGACAACTTTCTTTTGTAATTCAAGCGATTCAAACCAATTGAATGGTAGTTTCCCTCTTTTCTTTTGAATTTGAATTTCAATCCAATAACATGTAGCTTTTCTTATATCTATTTGAATGAATTCCTGAATATTGATGTAGTAATGGTCAAATTCCCATGAGGAAGCCCAAGTGAATTGGTCAACAAAAGTCAACCTTCACTTTTGTAATATTTCTTCTATACTCTTTATTAAGAAATTCAAGCAAACAATAGTTGAACCAAGATGACTTATATCCCAAGCAAGCACCACACAAAACTTAACGACATAATCATCGCCACATGTTGAGATATTGATTCAAAAGCCTTGTTCCATGAGTAACAAAAGAGGACTAAGTGTGAAATGTGTGATCAAGTCATTAATAGCTCAAGTGTTGAGAAGCAAACCATGATGATTATAAGACCAAACTCAATCATAGGGAAATAAACCCCAATTTTATAACTTCAACTGAAAAAGACTTTAGAAACCTCAGCTCCAACTTGATTGACATAAACACCTTGAAGATAAGAAGTCTCAAAGTACCAATGAAACCCTAACGCTTCAAGATCCTTGATCCCGTGCCAAGTTTATTGATTAATGATGCATGATATGTTGTATGGCTTAATGGAAAGATGATGGATATGAAATGGGAAGTTTAAGCCAGTTAGAAATAAATATGTGGGCAAATTTTGGGGTGCAACACCTGTTAGATATCTTCTCATATGCAGCGTGAGAGATAGCATTCAGCAAATTAGTCCTTGACTTGTGATGATTTTTGAATTGCTTCTTTTGGTCATCACTCATTTCTTATCTTGTCAGCTTTACTCCACTAGCTTTCACAGGATGTTTGTAACCATCCACCAGAAGATCCCATAAGTCACCATCTAATCCAAGAAAGTAACTTTCGAGTTTATCTTTCCAATATTCAAAGTTTTCACCATCGAATACTAGTGGTCTAGTGTAGCCATCGTTACCATTTCCATTGTATTGCTCAGCAGAGCCAGATGTAGATGTAGGTGGTGGAGTTTCAACCATCTTGACTTAGTGTTTTTCTCTTCCTGAATCTTTTCTAACACGGTTAAGTGTTTGCACCTTAGAACCGGCGCTCTGATGCCAATTGAAGGATAGAAAAACACTTAGAAAGGGGGGGTTTGAATAAGTGTGACTTTAAAAACTCTTAAGATAAAAACAATTGCACAATGATTTTTATCCTGGTTCGTTGTTAACGAAACTACTCTAGTCCACCCCCTTAGAGTGATTTACCTCACCTGAGGATTTAATCCACTAATCAACCTTGATTACAATGGTTTTCCACTTAGATACCTTCTAAGTCTTCTAGAGTATTCTGATCACACCTTGATCACTCTAGGAACCTTTTACAAGTTAATTTAAAAAAAATTCTTACAAGAGTATTACAATGCTTCTTAATAAGCTATAATCAAAATTGTGATATTTCTCTTAAGTTCTAAGCTTAGATCTCACTAAGATATTACAAATGAAGTGAGGTTGAAGATGAAGTTTGAGAGTTTTTGAATTTGACAGCGTTTCTGTATTTTTGTGCAAGAGTTGTGTATTCAGCTTCTCATCAGAACTTCTATTTATAGGCGTTTTGAGAAGATGACCGTTGGGAGCATTTAATGCGTTGCGTGATCCGTACAACATTGCATTTAATGTTTCACTCTTTTGTCAACTACCTCGAGCCTTGCTTTTCCTGCTTTAACTGACTTTGCCTTTAATAGCTTCTAACGTTCCTTTTGTCATTCAGCGTAGCCTGTCACCTTGTAGTTGCTTCTGATCTGATGTTTGTAAATACAACGTTTGAATATCAGAGTCATTCAGCTTGGTGCAGAGCATCTTCTTGTCTTCTGACTTTGAAGTGCTTCTAGCGTGATACCATAAGAACTTCAGTGCTTCTGCTTCTGAACTCAAGTTCTTCTGATGCTTCAATAGACCATGTTCTGATTCTGCTTGACCATCTTCTGATGTCTTGCGAGAGCATGTTCTGATGTTGCATACTTGAACCTTCTGAGTCAGTGCTTCTTGTGCTGAATTGTGCATACTCTTTATATATTTCCTGAAATGAAAAATGCATAGGATTAGAGTACCACATTGTCTTATACAAAATTCATATACATTGTTATCATCAAAACTAAGAATATTGATCAGAACAATTCTTGTTCTAACAATGAGCGCTGACATACTTATTGGTGACATACATCTTCAAAACATAAGTTACTAAAATTTACGAGATCGATCACTTTCATCAATTTTATATTTTGGAACTCAGCTCCAACAAATTACAGGCTACTTAGTTCATTATATTGTGTGTGTCAATGTGATAATGTTAATTAACCGTGGTTTTCCTTTTCCTGATGTATTTATGACGTTGAGTTTTGGTTTTTAGGTGGTTGATAAATTGCAGAAGCATGTAAATTTGCACGTTGCATAAAACATAGGTCACAGTATGTAAGTTTAGTCTAAAATTTTACAGCTTCAACAATTTAGTTCAATTCAACCAAGTCAAACCATATACTTTGCATTATATGGAGAATTAAAAAACTATTAGAAATTTCAAATACATGGATATGATATTAGATACACTCAATTACTTACATTTATAAAATCATTCTTTTAGATGTATATTAGTGTGATTAGTTTGCTGTATGAATTGTTATTCAAGTTTAAGTTATAACTTGTAAAAAGAGATGAAAATGATCAGTGACATGGGTGGAGCTACATATGTAGCTCCAGCTACTCGGGCCCCAATAAATATTTTAATAATTGCTCGATCTTTCACAATGCAGGTACTCAGCAGAAGCCATACACATTAAAATTGAATGGAATATGGCTTTAAACCAATTAGGCCGGTGTGGAAATTCAATTAAGCCAACATATCCAATCAAGAATAGTCTCTACCCACCTAACCCTGGTCCATCATCCCCTTCACATGTAAAGCCACCATCTGTCTATGACAGTTATGCAAGATTTTCTCTTAAGGTATGACCATATCAACCTTATCTTTCATTTGCTTGCATTTATGATTTGATTTTTACTTGAAGCCCATGGTTTAAAATTCAAACTAGACATGGAACCAGTTAGAGCTTAGAGTCATGGTTCAACTTTTTTATACTAATCGAACAATTAAAAACCACAATCAAACCCTTCAGTCATAGTGATGCCCCTTTTTTATTCTTAGTTTTCATTTAGATTGCTTATACTGCATTTTTCCAAACAAAGATTTTCAATGATAAGTGTTATTTTAACAAGTTATGTATAGTTGAAACAAAACTTTTTGAGTTTGTTTTATCAGAATTAAAAGAAGAATGGGATTGAGATGAAGAGGGAGGGGAATGAATCGACCACAAAAACACAAGTCCAGATGAATTTCCCTTATTCATTATGGGACTTCATCTTAATGACTCATTAGAGGAATGGTAAAACCATTACCTTCACACAATGAATGTATTAATATTTGCACCCATGTGACAAGAAAAAATAGATGACGAGAAAGAGAAAATTAGATTAAAAACCTTCACTAAATGGATCATCAAGTGTTATATCAAAAAAGAACTTAAGACAAATTTTTAAAATCAACTACCTAATTAATACTAGAACATGCCACTAATCACCCTATAATACCCTTTAAATTAAATTTCATTAACACTACATGATGCCCTTTTATGTAATTGACTAAATACATATTTCATTAACCAATCACATTTTTCCTTTCATCCAAGTGACACCCAATTTTTTCAAATCTTCATGCTACATTCTTTTTACCCAGGTAAAGCAATCATATCACTTCAATCACTCTCATTCCCTTATTTCTCAATCTTTATCCTTCATCAGATTCACATTCTATATCCTTTTTTCTCTTCTCCCATCATCTCCTCAAACCCTAAATCCATCTTCACCTCCTATCTCCCTCGAAAAGGGCATTTTTCAGCATTCTTCAGCAAGCAATCGATTTGCAGAAGAGTGCAATTGATTGCACCAACTAGATTTTCACCAGGTTGGCATTCTGTTTCCTGTGCAATCGATTTGCATAAGAGTGCAATCGATTGCACCAACTGTTTTTGCACTAAATTCAGGCAGTGCAATCGATTTGCATAATAGTGCAATCGATTCCACCAGTGCGAAATTGGAAAAATGAAGGCAATTTTCAGCTTTTGAAGGTGATGACATCATTTACAAGTGTGGGAAGCATGACTTAGTTCTTATATTTGATTTCCTACATCATTTTATCATAAACCCTCATGTGATCACATCAAGATCATTGGATCATAATTTTGGCTCCAAATTCATTTACCAAACCTAAACCTATTTTCTAATCCTAACTCCAAACCACCAATAATCCCAAGCCTAAATCCTATAAAAAGAGGCTTTCCCCTCTTCATTTCTCAAGCTTTGAAAGCCAAAGAAACTCTTGCTCTTTCTCTTCTCATCCTTCCCAAACCCCTCACTCAAAGCTCTCTTCTTATTTCAAAAAGTTAGTGAGTTACATCATGAACCTCACTAACTTTGAGCTAAACCTTCATCTAAACACTATTTTCTTCATCAATTATGAGAGATCAAGGCTTGTGGTTGTGTGTTCTTGAAGAAGATTCAAAGTTTGGGAAAGATTTGGTAAAATTGTAGATCCTTTCCATAATCAAAGATGTGGTCCATTGTTGTTTGTGTGTGATGCACCTTTGATGCTACATTGATGCTATTTGCTTGCTTATTTGATGTATTTTCATGCTCAAGTTGATGCAAGATCACAAGGTGTTTGGTTTTAAGTTTAAACAAGTTTTATTCTCTTTTGCTGTTTTTTTGAAAAGTTGTGTTGTGCAAATCGATTTGCATATTGTGCAAATCGATTTGCATAACTGATTTTTCCGCAGAATTTGAAAACAGAGTTATGCAAATCGATTTGCACTCTGTGGAAATCGATTTGCAGCTGAGCAGAATGTGTTTTTTTCCTTTTTTTGATTTGTTCTTGGTTCTAACTCATCTTCTACTCCCTTCTTTTGTTATTTTCTTTGAATCACAAGTTAGAGGCCTAATTTCTCTCTAATATCAATAGACTTAGGGCATCGATAGGATGAGAATCCAAATCCACAATATTAAGTGATTGAAATTATGGATGAAAGGAGCTTTTGAATGTGGTTCCATCTTTTATTTCTTTTTATTTTGATCGATGAAAGTCTTTGATACCTTGAGAATTCTTATGGATTCTTGGTAAAGACTAGATCGCTACTTATTTTCTTTTCGTGCGGTATTGCTTTCGAAGAGTGATCTATATATCACTTCTCTCGAATGCATTAGCACATAAATTGTTGACCGGCCTCATTGTAGGGTGATTTCTACATAAATCACTTGGCGATCTGCTTAACATAGCGCAACATTTCGTGTCCCGAATAAAAAGATCAAATATGGAAGAGAATTATATGCGGTTGATTTAAGACTTATGGAAATTTGTCGTGTAGTCGCTATGATTTTATCAAGCTTCTGATAAATTTCCATTAACTTTAAATCCAAGAACATCCTTCACTCACCATCGATCTTCATTACTAACACTTTGATAACATACTTGACAAGTTTCAAGATGGTTATCTTTAACATCTAACAATTGACTTTAATTTCCGCACTTTATTATATTGCTCTTTATATTTCGCTTTATGCTTTATTTTTATCATTTCATCATGTTTATTTTCCCGCCATTTTCTCTTTGTCCATTTGGACTTTTATATTTCGCCATTTCTATTTGTCCATTTGGACGCTTTGTTTATGTTTCCGCTATTTTCCTTTTGTCCACTTGGACCATACTCTATTTTTGTACTAAAACATTAATAAACAACTTGAAATCTAAAAAAAACATAAGGCTCCCTATGGTCTATTGGTTACTATCCTGAGTATTTTGGAGATTTGGACTTGTTGGACTTAGTACCTCTGGACCCTGTTATGCTACTGTTACTCTGTCTGTTATTCTGTCTGGAATTGGTTTGTTGTTTGTTTGTCAGTGCAGGTATTTCCTCAAAAAGCCCTTGATGGTTAATTCCAAGGCATTGATATAAGGATTTTACCCTAAAACAGCCGTTACTCTGCCTGATTTTTGTCAGAATTTTAATGTGCTTAATGCAAAGTGGTGCTAAGATAAAAAGTTCATCTGGATCATCAAGTGGTAATGTGTTGGTTTAGTATTAATAGTCCAAAGGATGGGAAATCTACCTTGACTCTTAATGTCAAGTGTTGGCTTCTTATTTCGGTTAGACCGTTTCTTTCCTTGACTTTTAATTTACACACTAGGATAGCCTCTTCATCTCCTCCCCTTCTTAGATTTTCAAAACCTTCTACCTTTTTTCAAAATCTTCGTATGTTTGCAATCTATTTTAAAACCTTTTCTTTAAAAATATCTTTTTCCCTCAGTGGCTTTTCTTCAAAAGTTTACACACGATTAATTGTTGTAACGAGTTGCGATACCCCACGATTCTGAAATTGATTGATATAATGAAATCTTTTCCACCTGAGAGAGCTAGTGGCATACTCGTTGATTTTCATCCGAGTTGGATCCCTTCTTTCATTTGTGATGCAAAGAATCCATTTGTTTTCATGCTCAATATCAATGGTTGAGTATTCTCTCCGACGATGATAAAGTGTTTATTCCTTTTTAAACATCTTCCCTTTTAAGCGGAACTATATTAGCTCTGACTTCTCCATTGCACCGAGGAGGTATGTAGGCACAATACGTAATGTATTATCGAGCTTATTTTAAAAATAAAACAAACTCTTTTTTAGCACACACGACACAGATTTTCAAAAAGGTTCTTGTGGAGTACCACAGATATGAGGGGTGCTTAAAACCTCCCCCTTGTATAATCAACACCCGTACCTAAGATCTCTTTTGTTTTAAAAACAAACTTTGGGTTTTTTTCGTTCTTTTTCCTTTTCCTTTGGAAACAATAAAGCGCGATGGCGACTTTCACTGATATATTGAGTCGAGTCAACTAATGGCTTCGATCTCAGAATTTCCCCGCTATAATAATTACCAATGATAAGTGGGGAAGCCGAACGGTAGAGCAGCTTATTTTATAATCACTTTTGTTAATCACTTAATTCCAATTTCTTTATGAAATAGATCATGAACCAAACCCCCATAAATCGATTTTCAGTTTGTTAGTAATAATCAAGAATCCTTGTGAGAACGATATTCGAGTTGTCGTTACCGCTAAACTACCGTTTTACAAACTACTCGTTTTTTAACCGTGTGCGACAACTGGTCCAATTGGCGCGGTTTCCAGGGATTCTTGTTTTTATTAAACGATATTAGAGTCATAGTTAAGTGTTCTTGCTAGTATTTTTCTAGTTTTTTTGTTGTGTTTGTTGATTTTCAAGGTTGCAATATCGGTTGCATTAAAGGGGTAAGTTTTATAGTCTATTAGGTGAATTCTGAAGTTACTGTTTCGTTTTGCTCCGAATTTTTTCCATAAGTTCAGAAAATATCGTGGAACAATACTCTTTTAGAATAGCATTCTATAAGATTTTGACCCTCAAAATCGCAAATTCCTTATTTTTCTATTTTCTCTGATTTAATTTCTATTTTCATATTTTCAAAAAAAATCCAAAAAAAATCCAAAAAAAATGGTAGGTTCGTGATCTTATTTTATTTGATTTGTAGTCAGGTTTTTATATTTTTTTGATGTTACTTTAATCGTTTTTCTATTTTTCCATTTGTTTTCTCAACAGTGATATTACAGTGCTTTTTAATTTTATTTGATTCTATGTTCATTTGATTTTGATTTTAATTTGATTATTGATTTGATTATCACTAGTGATATTGATTTTATTTAATTTTGATAATCATATCATTGATGACCAAAGAACTCTTAGAGAACTTGTTGCTCTTGTTGTTAATCACAATGCTTTATGTATTGACTATCCTGCAGCTGATGCACCTTTTGAATTGACATCTGGTTGAACAAATTTGTTGCCTAGGTTTAATGGTTTTTCAGATGAGGATTCGCATAATCATCTGAAGGAATTTCAGGTTGTGTGCTTTGCACCTTCCGAACCTTCACTAGAGGACCTTGTCAACCAAATGGCTGCAAATAATCTCCAGTCTCAATAACAAATAGATCCCAATTTTCAGATTGTGCAAACATTATTTGAACAGCTTGCCACTTTGATAAACTCCATGCAGCAAGCTCAAGGATCAAACCAACAACTCTTGGAAGAACATTCTATTTTTCATAAAGAGTTGCTTTCTGAAACTGTTGATGATACTTGTACTGATTTGCTTGCATCTGATTTTCTATCATTATCTGATTTTGATGATGTTTATTCATGTTCTGATTCTACTGAAACTAACATTTGTGTTGTATGTGCCGAGATTGATGCTGCCTTACAGGGTGACATATTTACTACAAGTGAAGTTGTTATCGATGTAGCTGTTTGTGCAGTTGATACTCTTGACATTCCGGCTGCCCCAAGCACTCCTTCCATTGAGCAGCCACCTTCCCCCGAGCTGAAGAAACTTCCTAAAAATTTGAAATACGCTTATTTAGAGAGGAATGAAAAAATCTCTGTTGTAACCTTGATTTTGATAAAGAAAATAAGCTTTTGCAAGTTTTAAAGAAGCATAAGAAGGCGATTGGGTGGACTTTGGCCAACATTCCTGATATTATCCCATCCATGATTTTGTATAGGGTCTCAATTTAAGGCGAAGATGAAACAAAAGTAGTGAGGTAGCCCCTCAATCTTTTGATCTTTGGTGTTGTGGAAAAGAAGATCACGTGTGTTGCACCCCAAAATTTGCCCACTTATTTATTCCCCATTTGGCTCTCATATCACATGCATATGTATACCTCATGTAGGTTATTCACACAACACTTTCATGCATGTCATTGTTATTGTTCAAGAAAATTGATAAAAAGAGGCTGAGATTGAGGAAATTCTTGGTTAAGAAGAATTAGATCTGAGGTCTTATTGAAGAGGATCATTTCCATTGGCATACTCCTAAAATCAGGGTTTCATTCTCTCCGAGTCAAAGCTCTGGTTAAAAGATACAAATCTCAGGTTCATCAAGATGTCCAAGATTAGGGCTTTCGACCAAAGTCAACCCTGTTGACTTTTTGGTCAAAATTTAATCAGGAGATGACTTGTGGATATGAAAATGTGGTTGCTTGGAAGAAATGTTCACTGAAGCTTCTTTGGTTGAAAATTGATTGAGATCAAAAGAGGATTAATCGGGAAAATATATCTAGAATCAGAAAAATCAGAAAAAGTTGACTTTTGGGTCAAAATCAGAGTCAACTGTCAGATATTGACTTTTGGTGGAAAATCGGTTAAAGAAAGTCAATGGAATAAATAAAATCAAGAAATTGTCAAAGTTGCCATTTTTGGAAGCTATGCTAAAAAAGGAAAGTTCTCACACTTAGAAAATATTTTGACATTTTTAAAGCATGGTGATCAGTCCACTTCAGCACCAATTTAAACGCGGCAGATGGAAAAATTGCAAGACAAGCTCAACATAGAAAATGTTCAAATCATGGCATTCTACAACTATGTAGTTGGAGGATTTTTCATTTGAAGCTTAGATCAAAAGATATAAGAGTTTGAAATTGGAAGATTTCATTTGTTCAAGTCATGTTGCTAGGCTAAATTCTGAGCATGCGTGACGCAATTCATCAAACACGTGGCGGGCCAACTTTGAAGCTGATTATAGAGACGCACAAAGACCCATAAGGTGTAAACTTGGTATGCATCTCTTCTCCTAAATGTCCTCTATACAATGAGCCAAGAATCATGTCAATTGAGTAAGTTTTGAATTAATTATGAGCCTCCAAAGTCACATCCTCGCAAAGTCTAAATTGTACATCTGGCTGGGCACAAATCAAGGCATGCGCGCAACATATAATCAAACACCTGGCGTGTCGTTTTCAAGTCAGTTTTTTAAAGGGTCACAGGCACATTCTCAGCCCAATCCAAGCATCAACATGTTCTATGCCATGTCCTCTTTCATTTGAGCAAAGATTCATAACATTTGGCTACTTGGTTATCAAGATACGAGATGATAAAGTAAGCTGCTCGTAATTTGCAATACGGCCAAGTTTCTGCAGTAGCCACGCAGACACACTCACCAACATGCCATATTAAACCATGCAATCCCTTCAACACGTGAAAAGCACACAAAAAACATGCTACAAATACACTATACTTGCTCATTAAGTTTGAAAAAGATCTGCTACTATCACCACACCATAACACCAAACACACTCACCTCCCATATATAAACTAAAACCCTTCCTAAATCTCAGACTACACACTCATTTTTCAGACTCAACTCTTCCATTCTCTCTTCACTCTCTCCTTTTCTCTCTCCACTCTCTTCCCCCAAAAAGTTTGTTACAACAACCGTAACAAACTCCTCAACCACCACCTTCATCTTCATCATCCACCACCTTCAACCACCACGAACCACCCTCAATCTTCATCATAACACCACCATAACTAACCTTCTCTGATCAGAACACCACTGGAGCCAGCTTCTTGATACACCAGCCACCTTCATCATCATCATAACGCTCATCTCCATCCTCACATAATCATCACTGATGTTTCACACTCTATGGATCTCTCAATGGTTTCAGCGAGTTCAGTTAGGATTTCATCTCTACTTCATCTCTAAAGATTCGGGTGAAGACCTGAGTTTAGTTCTCAGTGGAGTGGAACTTTTCGCATCATCATCATCGTCCCTATCGAGAGCTTCAAGATCCAAGGAATTCTTTAATCTTCTTCAGTCCAAGAATCGTCCAGGTAAGCCTTGAATCCTTCTCAGCATAATAGATAACATGCCATAGGTTCATACGAATTTGTATTCAATCCTTGGAATTTTGAGACTTGGTTTCAGTTTGTATGAGATGATGTTTATATGAGCGTTTGAATTGCATGTCTGATGTCTATACGTCGTGGTGATTGTTTTGATGTCATTAACATGTTTTTCGGTAAAGGTTCATAGAGTTAGGGTTCTTAGATTGAATTCGGTTAGCGTGATAGAAGAAGAATTAATGAAAACTAAGGTCGGATCTGTTATCTACGAGAAAAAACGAGGCAGGCGATGGTGTTTGTTCAAATTTCTGTAAGTTTTGATTGGATCTCCGCCGTGAGTTGGTCGGAGAAGACGACCGGAGGTGGTTCTCCGGCGTATGTGCATGGTTTCTTTTCTCCCTTCCGTTATGCATGCGTGCCGCGCATGTATTGGCCATTGGTCCCATTTTGCTGCGTTTTGTCTTTTAGTAAATGATTAGAAGATGCGTTGTGGGTGCGTGATTGGCCTAGGCGTGTTTTTTGTCCTATCTCACTTAAAGTCACACTTGACCAATTGATTTCATGTAAATATATTCTGTATGTCACGTTGCAATAATAAATCCATATACTAAATAATTCATGCGGAATAAAAAATAATAGCAAGGACAAGGTGTAGTCTGGGCCACGTTTTGATTGGGCTTCAGTGCAACGCGCTATCCACACCCTACGATTTTCTACCCAATGCGCCATCAAAGGAATTCAGTTCCTTGTTAATTACTAATTCACCTCCTGCTGACTATTAAATAAAAAAACAAATAAAATAGTTTTTTTATTCCATTGCTTGTTAATTGATTTTTGCCTAAATAAAAAATGATAAAAATAGTTTTTTTGACTAATTAGAATTTTCAGGAATAATTGTTTTAATTGGATTTTTAATTGTTGATTTCTTTAAGTTTCGATTGGTTCATAGTTCATACATAGAAAATAAATAGTCTTTTTAGTTTTTGAAAATAGCTTTGAAATGAATAAAAATACAAAAATTGCTTGTGAATTTTTTCCTCTTTAGTTTAGATTTTAATTCTTTTTTGTGAATATTTTCATATTTTGAGAAATGTCTAAAATACCCCTAGTTGTTAAAGTTGACCTTAGTCAACTTAAACAACTTTCTATTTGGTTAATTCCCTTTAGATTTTAGTTTAGATCTTGAATAGGAATTAGAATAACAATTAGGCTAGAAAATAGGTTAGTCTCCCCTCTTTCATTCTTTTTTCTTTTCAACATTAAAACACTAATAAACAAAGATGCGAATCACACCTTACTAAAAGTGAGAGAGAAATTAGTGGGATTTATTCCCTAATCTGTTTCTCACTCACTTAGTGGGAGAGAAATGAGTGGGATTTATTCCCTAATCTGTTTCTCGATCACTATATTAGTGGGAGAGAACTGAGTGGGATTTATTCCCTAATCTGTTTCTCGATCACTATATAATGGGAGAGAAATGAGTGGGATTCATTCCCTAATCTATTTCTCTACCATTATACATTTTTATGTGAATCAAATCGCAAATAAATTCCCCTTAAAAAATACCCAACCAAAAACACTTAAAACACCTAATAAAGGCTCGAATTAAAACAAAGTGATGAAGTGGTGCGAAACCTTGTATTGGGTTTTGTTCATCATGTAGTTACATAAAAAAGACAAACCCAAGATTCTTTTCTCCCTAAGAACAAGTTAAGTCCTTTCCAAAACTAGGTGTATAAGTCTCCAAAGGTCGAGCATCGTGGATTGTGACCTTAACCTCTGTTCAACTAAAAAACACAAAACAAATGGAAACTATTGAGCCGAACTACGGTCGCTCTGATTCCTGAAAAGGATACGCAGGCATTGGGTCGCGGGGCCTAAGCGAGCACACTTGTAAATAATTCTTTCTTTTCCCCGTATTTCTTTTGCATGCATTCGCATTTAGGTTTAGACATAGATACACCCTTTAGATAGAAACAAACATAGGTGGATACCATCGAGTACGATGGGCGTGAGGGGTGCTAGCACCTTCCTCTTGCGTAACCGACTCCCTTACCCTGTTCTCTTGTCGAAAGACCTTGTTCTTATTCTGAGTTAGGTTATCTGGTATTCCTTTCCCTTATGGGATAAATATATTAGTGGCGACTCTGATTCCATTTTTCGCGGTAGCGACAACGTGCCCATTCAACACTTTTATTTATCGAAGATTCTTCTTTGATCCTGGAATAAAAGGCGAAGGCACTAATAAAACTTTCAAATTCAATGGACATTACCCAAAGCTACTCCATGGGAGTCCCACTTTGGAAGAAGAAAATGTAGAAGATATCTCTTTGGGAAAGGCTGCTTATGTGGTCACCTATCCTCCCTGACTACTGGGGTGTGTTCTTTCCTCTCTCTCCTCTCTTTTATTTTATGTTTGTTTCTTTCATTAAGGACAATGCATGTTTTAAGAGTGAGGGAGGGAATCATTTATTTTCTTTTTTTTGTTTTCATTCTAAAAAAAATTGCATTTTTGTTGAAAGTTTTAGGCTATAGATTAATTTGAGGTTAGTTGTGGAGACTTGGGAAAAGTTCACAAGTACGGTATCGTCTTAACAAAGTAAGTCTCCTGAGTATGGAAATTATTTTGAATACTTGTTATGGAATAGCCTTGAATTCTCATTCTCTAATAGCTCTTGAGTAGTTTATCTTGCAGTTGCACCATCTCACACATGCTCTATGTAAAGAAGCCGATGAAAATAAGTGAGTGATAAAAAAATAGGGAATGCACCTTCTCAGTTAGGTGACCGTCACCCGGTCACTCAGCCCAACGGTTATGGAACCTACAAAAATTGATAATAAGACCCGTTGTTAGTCGGTTTAGAGGTTTCTGGTGCTGAACTTGGTAGGGCGGATTACTGTTTGATTCCCCGAAACTACAATTGGGGAAGCAAAGGGTTATAACACTTAGGTACCAGAACCCCATGCAAAAAGGATCAGAGTCAATAACCGGTAGCCTTACTATGAGTGTGTGGAGATAACGAGCTTAATGTGATTGCGCCAGAATGAAAAAGAGTGAAAAGGAGGTAGAGTAAGTTAGGCTTTGGCATAATAACATGATTTGAAATGGTCTGTGTGTTCAGGAGTCTTATGTCTTCATAATTATGGAATAGTGTTCCTACTATTTCCTTAGTGTGCAAGATTGGTACCTATCGATGCAATCTTAACCGAAGAAGAGTTTGTAGCATGGAATAAGTAACCGATGTTGTGTGTTTCTTGAGTTTGATTTTATTTTGCTCGGTGTGCAAAATTTCATGTGTGGGGGAATTTGATCAGTGTATTTTGATGCAAGTTCCTTTATGTTTGTACTTTGGCATTTCTATGGTTTGGTTTGTTTATTTTTCTATTTTATAATATTTTTGTAATTCAATTTATTTTTATTGTTATTTGATTTTCGCAATTTATTTTCAGCATTAACAGTCTGCACTAAAATGATCATAACTTGAGCTCCAAAAATAGAATTGACGCAGTCTAATAATTGCCGGAAAGCTAAGAGAAAGAGCTACGACTTTCCTGTTGGAGTCAAAGGAAGATTCGGAGTGCATTTTTCCCTAAATGTCGTTTAAGTTACAGCATTAAAAATATATAATTTTGGGTTAATTTCATGGGTCTGGTTTGTATTTTCCGACCCGGTTCGAATTATTAGTGAAACCCTTTTTGTTAAAAAGGGCTGGCCGCACAGTAGCAACTCTCTACTTTTTACTATTCACGAATTATTTTCAGAGTTTTTTGTACGATTACAATGGAGAACTAATTCCAATGGTTAATATACTATTCATGTTCCCCCGAATCTTTGAGGTTTTATAATCTAATCCCAATTCTTTTCCCTTTCAATAATCTTTTATATGTGTTGCATGCTTAATTTGATTCATACATAATAATATTGATTTATTTTGACTGGTTTATGTTCCTTAATCTGTTTTGGGATTTAACGTTGCTTTATCGTTAAATTGCGTATGTCGAATCATGTTTGCTTAATTCACGAGTGTTGAATCCGTTTGCTTAATTTGGATAATAGGAATATAAACCGTATAGTGTCAATCTCGCTTGTTTATTGGTGCTGAAATCGAATAGGGGTTAGAATTCGCTTGAGGATTAGATTTATAATTACCAATGATAAGTGGGGAACCTAAACAGTAGAGCAGCTTATTTTATAATCACTTTTGTTAATCACTTAATTGCAATTTCTTTATTAAATCGATCATGAACCAAACCCTCCCTAAATCGATTTTTAGTGTGTTAGTAATAATCAAGAATCCTTGTGAGAACGATATTCGACTTGTCGTTACCGCTAAGCAACTTATTTTTTATCCGTGTGCGACAACGGATCAGTATATTTTTTGCTCAAGTAATAAATGGCATACTCTTTTGACCAGAATAGTCTTGTTGACCAAAGACACACCCCATAGAATCCTCAAGTATGGTCAACTACATGATCAGTGGTCTTCCTTCTACCGGAGGGATCAAAATTGGAGGTTCTAGTAGGTATTCTTTGATACTCTCAAAAGATTTTTGACATTCTTCTCTCCATTTACACTCTTCGTCCTAGCGGAGAAGTTTGAAGATCGGTCCATAAGTTGCAGTCATATTAGAGATAAATCTGGAGATGTAGTTCAACAATCCAAGAAATCCTCTAACTTGTTTTTCTGTTCTTGGTGGAGGTATTTCTTAAATAGCCTTGACCTTGTCGGGATCAACTTCAATTCCTTGTTGGCTGACAATAAAGCCTAAGAGCTTTCCAGAGCGGACACCAAATGTACACTTGCTAGGATTTAGACAAAGCTTGTACTTTCTCAAACGTTGGAACAACTTTAACAAGTGCCCCACATGTTCTTCTTCAGAAGCAGACTTTGCAATCATGTCGTCCATATACACTTCAATTTCTTTATGTATCATGTCTTGGAAGAGAGTTGTCATTGCCCTTTGGTAAGTTGCCCCAGCATTTTTCAAACCGAAAGGCATCGCACGGTAACATAATGTGCCCTAAGGTGTGATAAAATTTGTTTTCTCCATATCTTCGGGCGCCATCATGATTTGATTATAGCTAGAAAATCCATCCATAAATGAGAAAACATTGAACTTAGCAGTGCTATCAACCAACATATCAATATGTGGTAGTGGGAAATCATCCTTTGGACTAGCTATGTTCAAGTCTAGATGATCAACACACATTCTGACTTTTCCATCCTTCTTGGGAACAGGCACTATGTTGGCCAACCACTGAGGATACTCTAATGTAACGAGGAAACTGGCATTGATCTGCTTCTGAACCTCTTCTTTGATTTTGTCTGCCATATATAGATGAGTTCTTCTCAACTTTTATTTGACTGGCGGATTCTGGTTTTAGTGGCAATATGTGCTCTACAATATTGGTATCCAACCCAGGCATATCTTGATAGCTCCAAGCAAATACATCCACATATTCTTTCAATAGTTCAACCATTCTTTCTTTGATGTTTGTTTCTAACAATGCCCCAATTAGAACTTCTTTATTCTCTTGTTTAGTACCTAAATTGACTACTTCCAAAGGCTCTTTGTGCGGCTCAATGATCTTTTTCTTGTGCTCAAGAAGACGAGTGATCTCTTCAGGGATTTCTTCGTCACTTTCTTCTTCAGCTTTGTACACAAGGTATTCAAAGTTGGGAGAGGGCCTAGGATCATTGTTTTCAATGGGTTAACAAGAGATAATCTGCACATGATTTATGCTTTATTTTAGAAACACATAAAATGCAAGAGTGTATGTGTAAATTTGAAAATCATTTTTTATTGTTTTTATTGGTTTTTTATGTGTTACAATTTTCTGAAAAGATAAGCGATAAACAAAATGGAAGAAAAATTGATCTTTCATTAATGATTTGAAACAAAACCCTACACAAGTTCACTTTTGTCTTTGGTAGAACAAAAGGAATTATTTTAATCAGCCCAGCCTGTAACACCCCTTACTAACCCCGCGGCAATTTAAAACAATTATTCAGAGTACATGAAATAAGGGTGCCACAATTCATAATAAATAAACATCATTCAGTCATGTCATGCATTCACTGAGGTAATCATCATAAATTAAAACGTTTCATGTTAACACAGCGGAATTTATCAAAAACGGACTAAGTTTAACATCTTCAAAACATCAAAACATAACTAGAGTCATAATCATAAACTCTAAACAACCGCGTCCCCAGTGTTACAACTATCAGAGCATGACACCTGACGCTACTAAAACACTGACTCATGAGCTAATCCTCATCGAGTCGAACAGCCGCTATCCTCAATCTGAAAATGACAACATGTAAGGGTGAGTCTCGTCATAATTAACAAATGTTATAAGGTTATAAAGTAATAACACATCACAGTTGCATCATTCACCCAATTGTTTCATAAACAGACATTCACAACAAATCAAACCAAAATCAATACATCATTAACATTTACAACACTGGAATACATCCAATCATGTTATAAATTATGCATATGTATGAACTGACACTATGCATGTGGTACCAACATCATCAAATGGGAATAAACCATGATCGATCCAACATCGTCCAAGATACGGCCCTGCCAGCACAGATTCCACACGATGGAAATCATGCCCTTCACTGATCCAACACACCCTTATGGATACAGTATCATCAATGAACATGAATGAATGCAACATACACAACATACTTCTACTATCATCATCATCAATCATCAACATCATCATCATCATTCAAGTATGTTCATATATATTAACATCATTCAATCACAATTCCATAATCATCATATACAAAACATACACGTATTTGCATCAATCATCATACTCAATAAGAATAGCATACATGTATTTTCATCATTCTAAAAGCCGATCAATCATCATCATATAGATTATCCTACAAGGTTCGTTTAGCTCGAAACGGCGCATAAAACGGACCAACGGTTAAAAAGTTATGCATCTTTGAACTTTTAAAAATATCTCAAAACACCAACAGCACGCGGCGCCATCACCAGTTCGCGGCGCGAACTGAGCGTCCCAAAAATTCATTGGCTTTCTGCCAAGCTGTTCGCGGCGCAACATCTACACGCGGCGCGAAACGAGAAAAAGTTACGCCTTCGCGGCGCGAACACAGGTACGCGGCGCGACCTGAGCGTATCACAACTTCCTGGCATTCTGCCCACCTGTTCGCGGCGCCACCCTGTGCACGCGGCGCGAACCGGCGATTTCAGAAACCCCGACCTGCAGAAAACAGCATTCTATGCATTCCAAACACACCCAATTCATACCAGTACGAACCTAGAGAAATAGAATGCACAAACAACACAAAATACGTCTCATAATACACCAATTACACATCAATTGAGACCATAACAACGCAGACATCATAGATTCAAACATAGAGATCAAACATCATACAATTGACTCAATCCCTAAACCTATCATATGACTCAATCGACCCGAATTCCACATCTATTCAGTATTATCAACCCCTAACCCGATAATAGATGATAATCAGATAAGTCCCCCCTTACCTTAGACAAATTTCTTGATTCTTGGTCTCTCCTCTACCGTTCTCCTTCACGTTCCTCGTTCCTCAGACTTCTGTTCTTTCACGTTCTTTCTTTCTTCCCAATTCCAATTATTTTATGAAAATAATAATAATATTAGTAAAGGGCCTTCCTATATCACACCCCCCTTTTACTATTTCTCACATGGCCCTAATGCCATAAACCATTATTTATTTATTATTTTCACAAAATCCTTAATAATTATAATTATTAATTCAATATTCTTGATTAAATTAATATTAAAATTATACGGGCGTTACACAGCCCAACACTCTTTCGCCTTGGGAAGAGCGAAAGGATTTTGAAAAAGATAGAAAATTACTTAGACCCGTGAACAACAGAAGAAATGTTGGCGGAGGTCCAATTGGAGCTAGCCTCTCCACGCGTTACAAAGCTTAAACATTTTGGATCTGAAGCATCTTAAATGACAACAGCTATGTCTTGATCATCCGGGTTGATGAAGCCATCACTTTGAAAGGTCTCGTACAAAGATTTTTCGTAGTTCACAAATTCTGATCTCTTCCCCTTTGACTTCTGAGGCATGAATCTTAGACCACTCTTGTTCTTGTTGGTGGGAAGTTCGATGACATGTCCCCATCCTTCGTGCAATCCTTGTTCAACCACTTCTTGGGCATCTTTCCAGGATGAAATAGCCATAGAGCCTCACCCTAGCTTCCTACGAATTTCTTCCTAAGCAGCACGCCTCACCCTAGCTTCAGCCATCAATTTCTGCTGCTCCTTAAGATTAGCAGATGTCATTCTTCCTGCACAAAAGGAAAACTTGGATTAAACTATGAGATGAACAAAAAATATATATGATACAACGAGTATAAAAGCGGTACCTAAATAAGCCAAGAGTGTCACTTGGTCATTCGACTTCTCCATGATATCCTTAGTTTTCATCAAGGAAAGGTGCCCAAAATGGAAAGAGCTTGAATCTCGTCGACGTTAAGTCTATTATAGTCGTAACTAGCTATAGGGACGAGGTCCTCGGTCCAGTAACAAGGAAAGCACTGGCTCCCATCAGAGGCATATTAAACTTATGGACACCCATCACTTACTTTTATCCGAAAAAATCGGTTCTTGAAGTCCTTATAGTTTGAAGTATATACCCGGAGAAAATTCCTACCCGGGGACCCATTGATGCTTATCCAACTACCTTTATCAGCCCCTTTGGACTCAAAAAGGGAGTAGAAGATACCTAGTGTTGGGTCGATGAGTAGAGCTTCATATATGAACTCAAAGGATTTAATAAAACCCCATCTGTTAGGAAGGATCTAGACCAGGGATACATTCATGGCGGTTAATGAACCAACCTCAAAGTTGGTGAAGGGAAGCTGAATCCGAAAATTGTCCAAAAGGCTCAGATAGAAGTAGAAAGACTCATTACCGACACCCTTTGGGCAAAAGAGACATACGACTTCATCATCTTCGTACAGGTCCAAAATCTCGTCTTCTTCGTTTCCAGTAGAAGAAATAATCCTCTTGGACCGAAGCTTACCTATGTCGTCATGAGTCACTGAGCTACTTTTATATTTCAACACCTCGGCGTCAATAAAAGACCCTCCTATTACCGTAAGAACCTCTACCGAACCTGATGACCCAGACTCCGAGTCAGTATCACTAAAAGACTCATTAAAGGTCTCCATACACCTCGTAAATAATTTTTTTAAAATCAACCCAACTCATATGATCTATACACGACTCCATACATTACTTCCAGAGAGCTTTTCTCTCTTCAGCAGTTTGGGGAACAGTGATATTCCCCGACTTATCGCATTCTATAATGATAACCATGATAAAAGACAAGGGGATAAAAGGAGGGAAGTTACTTGACGAAGAGAGCTGAGGACGAAGAAAAATGCTCTTGAGCAAGCTTTACGCAAAAAGATTTTTGAAATCGCAAATAGAGGGAGGAAGGAAGGGCAAACATTTTTTGAAATGAATTTAAAATTAGGGTTAAAGGATAATAAAGTGGAGTTATGTTACCCATAAATACTCATCATTAGTGGCACATTCGAGGAATTAATAGCATCAATCAGTAAGAGGAACACTTATTGACACACACAAGGATAGAAACTTTTTGACCGTTGGATAAACAGGAGAGTTGTTTTGCCAAACCGACCTAAAAAATAAACTCTTGATGGACCGAACTATTCATCCCTATAGGATTATAGCTTGGGGGCTTGTACATATTTAGAATATTTAGGCCGATCAGTCAAGCTGGTACCAAAGGAGGAGGGTAAGTGCGAAAGAAGATAGATAGAAATATATGATTAACCTCAAGAAGCTCGGCCTAGTACCCATAACTCGGAATGGATTCCCAGCCCAATTGAGGTCCCTATAAGGTTAAGGAAGCTTCTATAGACCGGCAAGCATCATTGCGAACGAGCTCAGAGCTGCTCTACCATAGTCACCCGTAACCGTCACCCACATAAAGATACTCCGCCGTTATAGGAGTTACAGTTCTATAAGAACCAGACGGCAGGGGTTACTGTAGTTCACTCATTATGGAGGGAATCCAAAGTTCCTCCATTTCTGAGAATGATCCAGCAGCTATAAATAGGACTCCTGGCCGAGGGATAAGGAAGACATTCATACTCTTGAGCTTGCATCACTTGTACTACTCAAATCCCTAAAATTATCATTTACAAACTCCTGTGTGACTTTGTCGGAATCTTCTTCTGGAAAGTAATCAAAAGTGTTCTGTAGGAACAATGAGTATCCCATTGAATAATATGAGTATTTAATACTAGTGGGCTCAATAAATCTTTATCCTATTTATTCATGTTGGATCATCGATAGTGTGTAACGCCCGTTTTTACCTTAATTATTTATGTCATGTGTGTTATGTGAATTAATTGACAATTGTGTGAATTATGTGTTAATTATATGCTTAATTGATTTTACGTTATTTTATTTGGGAATTATTAGTAAATAATATAAGTTAGTGAGGTTATGAGTTATTGGGCCTAAGTTAGTATTAGTATTTGAGAGGTGCTAATTAGAGCCCATTAGCAATTTGGAAGATAGTAAGGGTTTAACAAAAACAAGGGTTTTAGATAATAGAGAGTAAGAAGCTTATTTGGTGAAATTGGGAAAAGAAGAGAAGAGTGAAGAGAAGAGGAGAATCCAAGATTGAAGCTAGAGTTGTCTTCAATCCAAAACCTAAGGTAAGAGTGGGATTCTTTCATGATAAGGGATTATATTATGATGTTTAGGGTGGGGTTTTGATTCTATGCCTAGTATCCATGAATGCGTGTTATAAACTAGGATGAAATTGATATGTTAATCCATCAATGATGTGAAAATCTACCTTAAGATGATGATTCTATGCAAGATTGTGAGTGGGTATGTTAATAATTTATGAATTGATGTGTGAATGTAAATGTTGGTGAAACCCTAACTTTGAGATGTTAAGGGAATCCATGAAATTACCTTATGTGTTATGATTTGATATTTGTCACTGATTCTATGTGTTATATATATGATATAAGCATGAAATTCGTGATGAAAACTGAGCTGGAAATGATTTTGGGTTGAAAATGGGGATAATGGGTTTGCTGTCATCACAGAGAAAATTCTGCAGAAAACGCACAGGGCGCGTCCCACGGTGTAGCGCGCGTAGCCCGCTGTTGAAGCTGCGTAGACCTTCTAGGCAGAACATAGCGCGCGTCGCGCGGGTTCGGGGGCGCTTAGCGCCGGACGTTCTGACTTAGCGTGCGTGGCAAGCTTATGGGTGCGTAGCACGGTCTGTAAAATGGAAACTGTTAATTGATGTATCTTTTGATCCGTAACTCCCTTTTAAGTGTCATTTGAACCTCCATGAAGCTCTAATTGATTTCTTTCTAATGAATATAATTTGAAAATCTTTGAAAACCTTTTTGAAACCTTTCCTTGAATTGTATGTTACTAATTTAACGATGTTTTGTGAAGTTGTATGTGATGTATGCTTGTATGTCGTGATGACGTGATTGAGATGTGGTAAATTACTATGATAGTAATGATATGGTTATTGCCATAGAACCTTGGCATTGAGTTGGTGTTGTTTGAGACGATGTATGACATGTTGCTTATGTTGTTTATGTTGCTTATGTTGTTTTAGTCGTGTTTGTGGATGTGCATCATTTGAGTCGCATCCATTGCATTGTTTGAGACGGCCTTAATGGCAAATGTTTGAGATGGCCTTAATGGCAAATGTTTGAGACGGCCCAATGGCAATTGTTTGAGACGGGAGTTTTACTATAATGGTACCACATGCATGTGCATATAGTCAAGTCGCATATTGAGTTGCATTTTGAATGTTTATGATTATGACGTGAATGCTGTGATATGTTGATGATGTAGTCGTGCTATTGAATATGTTATTGTATTTGGATAATAACATTGTCGTTTGTGATGAGAAGTGGTGAACTATGTATGATTCTTTTCCTTGCTTTGAATATTATCATATGTTCCTTTATACTGTTTGATATCTCACCCTTTCTGTTTGAATGTTACCCTTTGTTGGTAACGTGCAGGTAACGACGTGGAGTAGCCGTTTACCTTATAGCTCGAGTCAGTGTGTCTATGCTCTGATACGTAGCACTCCGGGGATGTTTGCGATGCTTGTTGCTTTATGTCGTTATGTTTTGATTATGTTATTTTGTATTGTTGGATTTTGTTGTTGTTCTCTTTGATTGAGACATGTTGGATAGTTATTGTCGTATTGGCAAAGATGTTATGAATTTGATTTTATGTCGTTCTTTGAATTCCACTGCGATATTATGAACTATTTGGATTTGAATGTTTAATGAAGTATGATTTCTCCGTTGACATGTGTTATGTATCTTTATGTACAAGCTTGCATGAGATATTGTTTAAGTTGATAAATGTGACGCCTCGAATCATGATGTTTGTTTTAAAGATTTTTGCACTCTAATTTCCTATTAATTGCGGGATAGATTTGGGGTGTTACATAGTGCATGTATACACAATCATATAATCTAAAAAAAATTAAATTACTATAAGAAGTCTTATTATATTATATTAAGATATACAATAAAGTACATACTTTTGCATGCACTGTAAAATATGACATGTTCTTATACAATAACTATAAGAAGTCTTATTATATTATATTAAGATATATATTATTCTCTTAATCTCATAAAGTATCAAAATTTGATGTTTAGGTTATTATTGAAAGGGCACAATAATTCTTTAGCCTGCAATATTATTGTATTATTTTATCTTCAACCTCCATACTATTGAGGTCATAAATAAAAAGTACAAGTATAATATCAATACTCCTTTCGAGTATGATATTGTGTTATGAAAGTACTTATGATTAAATTTAGTTACTCTCTTAATGAGATACACCTATATGTAATTACGATTCTTAGACCTATGTGGATATTCTACGATCTTTAATTTAAAACTCATTAGTAGAATCACTAACAAAAACGTATATACATGAGTGAGTATTATGATATTTTGGGTTAGTAGGAGTTTATCATTAACATTTTTCATATGCTTTGGCCATTTTTAATAAGATATTTCTCTTAACATAATTATGTTACTCTAAATTCATCTTTCTTTATAAGTGTGAGTTTTTAACATGTATGATTTGTTTTTTCTATCAAATATAATTTCTGCAACGTTGAAACTTACTTATCTTTTGATCAGTTAGTGTTTTAACTATTATTGATAATTAATTATTGTCATCCTAGTGGGAGATTGTTACATTATTTATTTAATTAATGCAATGTGGATTGACATAATTAATTGTTAATAAATTATATTATTGTCAATTGGTATTGAACACTAATTATAGATGAATTATTTGATTGAGTTTGTGTTTGAATGGACCGTGATAGGTTAGATCATTTAGTTAAGCCCAACGAAAGGTCCCTTCCCTCAGTCATTTAGTTATTTAAGCGTTTCACCATTAAACGATTAAATTATTCTGAAAAACCTAAACAACAATGAATAGGGTAGTAATCCTCTCATACAAATTTTTTCTGACAGAAGTCTCTCAAATCCTACAAGGTACGCGCCGTCTTTCTTAACTATTCTCTAAAATAATAATATGTTAGAATTTGTATATATAGATGTTAGAACAAGATTTAGTTCTGCACATTATCTCTAAGTTTTGATGATAACAACATATACATTTTATATGTAAACAATTTTGTTTATAATGTTTTCCTAAGTGTGCATGTAACACCCCAATTCTACCCAAGCATATAGGTACAAATATCAGAGTATAAAAATTAAATTCATAAAAACAATTAGGGTATTACACTTAAGTAACCTCATCACCAAACATAACATACTCGCAAAAGATGCGTAACACAAATAATCCAAGAGGAAAGATTCTCATAAACACTTGACAGTATTCATATATATATATATATATATATATATATATATATATATATATAATATCCACCGTATTCCTCCAAAATACATCGTACGAGAGGGTATCCAAAATACATAATATGAATACATCCAAAGGATCAAATATACATCAAAAGGATCCTATAAGCATCATCTACCAAATAAGTGTTCGATCCCCCCCTAGGTGTTACGTATCACGAGCGGACGACACCAAAACGGACGACTACTAAAAGAGCACCTACACTTGCGGATCACCTGCACATTACCCACGAGTAGGTAACATTAAGGCAGAAGGGTGAGAATATAGTTTATAATGAAAAGCATGATAAATATAGTAATGCCAACAGGTATCATCAAGAATCATACAACAAGGTAATCCACTAAGTCAGCCACAATCAATATATAAGTAATGCGATAAATGAGTGAGAACATAATGGTAAGTACAGATGGTGATGAATGAGACTCGACTATGCATATGCATGTGGTACCAAATCCGGAGTAAACTCCTCCTTGTCATTATGACAAATACACCTTGCCGAGCATTATGCTGGGACTTCTTTCCCTCAGGAAAATACACCTTTGTCGAGCAGTAAGCTACGACTAACCATCATCGAGCATTTAGCCCCCACTGATGACCTCTTGCCATTCGGGTAAATACACCTTTTTACCGAGCATTAAGCTCCCACTGGTAACAATTGCCAATTCAGGCCACCTGTTAATAGCATTCCGCCATTAACGGAATGAAATGTCATGCTGTGCATACAAATGACTCGATTACATAACAACAACAACAAGAATAATATAACTCGGTCACATATCCACATCACACCGGTTATATTAATCCACACGGATACATCACCAAAATTGCCACTCAGGCGTTCATATTCACACAACACACATATACCGTCAAAATATACTTGATTAGCAATTATCATTTCACAAAGTACATTTATGAAAAATCATTCAACCACCAACACACTCCTCTTTATCATAAAGCATACTCAAGGATTCCCATAATACTTTAAACGGCGCGTAGAAACGACCTACGGTTCAAAAGCTACAACAAAACGAAGTTTGGAAAAACTATATTTCGCACAGTCCGCTTGAGCTCCGCTCAGCGGACCCAGACAGAAAATTATTAGACAGAAATGCAGAAACTCCGCTCAGCGGACCTTCACAGAGATTTTTCTACAAAAGGACCTCTGCTCAGTGGACCCAGGCCGCTCAGCGGACCTGCGTATACCTAGAAAAATCAGTTCTGCAACAGACCTGCAAAACCCCACCCAATCATCTCAAAACCTCAAATAAGCTTCCCTACACATCCTACACAATCCATACATGCCATATATTCATTCTGACAATCAATGATCCATGGTTCACTCACTAAAGGTCAATAACCTAATAATTCCTTCATGAGCAAGAAAACATGGAGAAATAAAAAACAAACATGATCAATGAGGATATCTATCATCATACCACACATACACACCACAAAATCATGTTTATAACTTCAAAACTCAAAAAACACCCAATCAATCATTGTTGGTCAAACTTAGAAAAGAGCAAGAACAAGAACAAAACAAAACAAAACTATAATAATCATACAATCAAGATAAACTAGATTCACCCCCTTACCTTGGTAAGATTCTTGGTTCTAGCTTGGTTTGGATTTCTACAATTCTCTTCTTCTCTTTGTTTTTCTCTTCTTTTTCTTCTCTTCACTTTTCTTTCTTTTTCTCCAAAATATCTCTTTTTTCTCTTCTATTCTAAGATATCATAATCTTCTACCTCTCTATAACTCTTTCTATTTCTCTACTTCTCATTTTCACCCACTTAACTCTCATTAATTCTAATTTTGGCCCAAATGTTACTAAACATTGATTCTAACCAATTAACACCCAAAACATAATAATTACACACATGGAAAGTAATAAGTAAAATATTAACATAATTAATATTTATCGACTGACACGATTCAAAAACGGTAAAATTTAGGAAAATGTAGCAAACATCACAATTAATTAGAAAAACACATTTACGGGCGTTACAACCCTCCCCCACTTAAGAGATTTTCGTCCTCAAAAATAAAAATTACCTGCTACAAACAACTCAGGATAGGAGTCTCGCATCTTACTCTCCAACTCCCAGGTCAAACTCTCACCTGCCGCACTTAAGCATACGACTTTCACCAAGGCGATCTCTTTACCTCTTAGAGTCTTAGTCTCACGATCCTCAATACGCACCGGCATCGTCTCAACCGTCAGGTTCTCACACACTTGCACATCATCCATCTGAATCACATGGGATGGATCCGCAATGTATCTCCTCAACTGAGACCCATGGAATACATCGTGTAGATTAGCAAGACTTGGCGGTAACGCCACCCGATACGCAACTTTGCCAACTCGCTCCGATATCTGATAAGGACCAATAAAACGCGGAGTAAGCTTCCTCGATTTCAAAGCTCGTCCTACACCCGTCATAGGCGTAACTCTTAAGAATACATGATCACCAGCTTGGAATTCCAAATATTTCCTTCGCTTGTCATGATAACTCTTTTGCCTACTCTGTGAACTTCTCATCTTCTCACGAATAAATTTCACCTTCTCTGTAGTCTCTCTTACCATCTCTGGTCCGAGTACCACACTCTCGCCCGATTCAAACCAACATAATGGAGTTCTACACTTACGACCATATAGAGCTTCAAAAGGTGCCATTCCGATACTAGAATGAAAACTGTTGTTGTAAGTGAATTCTATCAACGGAAGATAAGTATCCCACGAGCCTCCCTTCTCAAGAACACATGCCCTCAACAAGTCTTCTAACGATTGAATAGTCCTTTCGGTCTGACCGTCTGTCTGAGGATGATAAGCCGAACTCAACCTCAACTTAGAACCTAGAGCCTCTTGTAAACCTTTCCAAAAATCTGATGTGAACCTTGGATCTCTATCCGACACAATACTCAACGGTATACCATGTAGTTTCACAATCACCTTGATATAAATCTCAGCCAACTTTGCAACTGGAAAAGTGATGTTAATAGGAATAAAGTGAGCAGACTTTGTTAACCTATCAACAATCACCCAAACTGCATCAAAACCTCTCACAGTTTTCGGTAAACTCGTCACAAAGTCCATAGAAATACTATCCCATTTCCACTCTGGAATATCCAACGGTTGCAACAACCCTGCAGGACGCTGATGTTCCACTTTTGACTTCTGACATACCAAACACGCATACACAAACTGAGCCACATCTCTTTTCTAACCAGACCACCAAAAGATCTTCTTCAAATCCTAGTACATCTTATTGGCTCCCGGATGAATACTCAAACTGCTCCTGTGACCTTCCTCTAAAATCATCTTCTTCAGCTTGGACTCATAAGGTACACATATTCGACCATGGAATCTCAAAACACCCTGACCATCCACTCTGAAGTCGCCATCATCACTTTGATTTGCCACCATAAACAAATCAACAAGTTTCACATCCATCTTCTGTCTCTCGCTAACGGTCGACAGAAAATCATTCGTCACTTTCAACATACCCATCTTCACACTACCTGGTGTCAATTCACATACTAAACTAAGATCACGAAACTACTCCAAAAGTTTCCACTCCTCCGCCATCATCGCGGACATATGCAAAGATTTCCGATTCAAAGCATCGGCAACCACATTAGCTTTACCAGGATGTTAATTCAAGCTAAAGTCATAGTCTTTCAGGAATTCCAACCACCTACGTTGTCTCATGTTCAATTCTTTCTGATCAAATAAGTATTTCAAACTCTTATGATCACTAAAGACCTCGAACCTTGCACCGTAGAGATAATGCCTCCAAATCTTTAATGCAAAAACAACCGTAGCTAACTCTAAATCATGAGTGGGATAATTCTTCTCATGAATCCTTAACTGTCTCGAAGCGTAAGCCACCACCTTACCTTCCTGCATCAAAACACCACCTAACCCCATATGCGATGCATCACAATACACCACAAACGGTTCCTTAGGATCAGGTAAAATCAAAACCGGAGCTGAAGTCAACCATCTCTTCACATCTTCAAAATTCCTTTCACAAACTATGTCCCAAATAAACGCCTTACCCTTGCAAGTAAGCTGAGTTAACGGAAGTGCCAACTTCGAAAAGCCTTCTATGAATCTTCGATAATAACCTGCCAAACCTAAGAAGCTTCTGATCTCAGTAACCGATCTCGGAACCTCCCATTGTAGCACTGCATCTACCTTGGATGGATCCACTGCAATCCCGTTACCTGAAATCACATGACCAAGAAAACTCACCTCTGATAACCAGAACTCGCACTTGGATAACTTAGCATACAACTGCTTCTCCTTCAAAACCTGTAGCACAACACGCAAATGCTCCTCATGCTCTTCCGGAGACTTAGAATAAATTAAGATGTCATCTATGAAGACCACAACAAACTTATCCAACTGATCATGGAATATGCGATTCATATACTCCATAAACACACCAGGTGCATTAGAAACCCCGAACGGCATCACCAAAAACTCATAATGCCCGTACCGAGTCCTAAACGCAGTCTTCTGAATATCTTCCTCCTTCACCCGAATCTGATGGTAACCAGATCTTAAATCAATCTTGCTAAACACACTGGCTCCCACCAACTGATCCATCAAGTCGTCAATCCTAGGAAGCGGATACTTATTCTTAATTGTCACCTTGTTCAACTGGCGATAATCAATACACAACCTCATGCTTCCATCCTTCTTCTTTACCAACAAAACTGGAGCTCCCCATGGTGAAACACTAGGCCTCACAAAATGTTTTGCTAGCAACTCTTCCAATTGTTTCTTCAATTCCACTAACTCTGATGCCGACATTCTATATGGCGCCATAGACACAGGCCTCGTACCAAGAACTAGATCTATGGAAAACTCCACCTCTCTCTTTGGCGGCACATTAGAAAAGTCTTCAGGAAACACTTCGGGAAATTCTCGCACTATTGGAAAATCCCCAACTGCAGCTCGACTCTCCACAGTCAACGATGCAAACATACCAAACAATTGTGCCCCATCTGCTAACAGTTGATTCAACTCCTTGGTAGATAAGACACCAAATTCCGCATCCTTCTTAAGAAATGGAAACCTCACCAACTTATGATAACAATCGATATGGACACGATTATTCATCAACCAATCTATTCCCAGAACCACGTCTAACTCATTCATCGGCAAACAAATCAAATCAACAGTAAAGTCCTTACCGAAGATTGATACCGGACAATTCTTACAAACTAAGGAAGTAGTCACCGACCCCATTGCTGGTAAATCGATAACCATCTCACCACCCAAATCAGATAGAACAAGACCTAATCTTTTAACACAATCATCGGCTATAAAACAATGGGAAGCACCCGTATCAATAATAGCAATTAAAGAAATGCCATTAATAAAACAAGTACCTCTGATCAGTCGATCACCCTTATCCGTCTGAGTTCCAGCCAACGCAAACACCTTCCCACCAGCTTGAACTTTCTTCTTCTGACATTGACCGCTCATAAGTCCCTCTTCACCATAATTAAAACACACAACTCCCTTGGACGCACAGTCGGATGATATAAGTCCTACCCTTCCACACTTGAAACATTTCCTCGCGTCACTAAAGCAGACATCACTTTTGTGGCCAGGTTTACCACACTTAAAACATACAATCTTAGCAGGAGCATCTCCCCCACTAAACTTTGGTCCATAATTCATCTTTTGCTTACCCTTTCCTCCATCATACGGCTTCCCACAATTCTACGGACCTTTGTTCCTCTTTTCATTAATCACCTTATGATGAGCATTATTATCCTCATCATAAATCCTACAACTGTCCATCAAATCTGGAAACACCCGAATCTTCTGATACCCTACCGCCTTCTTGATATCTGAACGCAATCCATTCTGGAACTTAATGCACTTAGAAAATTCTGCTCCCTCACCAACAAAGTGCGGGTAGAATTTCACAAGTTCATTAAACTTTGCCGCATATTCAGAAACAAACATGCTGCCTTGAACCAACGCCAGAAACTCAGTCTCTTTCTTTCCACGGACATCCTCCAGATAATACTTCCTCAAAAACTCCCTCTTGAACACCGTCCAGGAAATCTCTTCACCGGTTGCTTCTAACCTTGCCAAAGTCTCCAGCCACCAATCATCAGCCTCCACAGCTAACTGATGAGTGCCATACCTGACTTTCTGCTCTTGCGTGCAATCCATCACACGAAAGATCCTCTCCATCTCCTTCATCCAAGTCAAGGCTCCCTCGGGGTCATGCGTTCCTTTAAACATAGGAGGATTCTCCCTCTGGAAAGTCGCTAAACTCCGAGACCTTGCATTCTCATCCGAATGCATAGCTTCAGCCATAGCTTGCAATGCAGCAGCAATAGCAGCGTCATTACGTCCAGCCATTTCTAAACTTCACAATAACACCAAGAGAAGTAAGCCCAAAGAATAACACAAGAATGGTTAGACCAACGACACGACACTTGGTCGGACAAGACCGACCCGCTCTGATACCACTAATGTAACACCCCAATTCTACCCAAGCATATAGTTACAAATATCAGAGTATAAAAATTAAATTCATAAAAACAATTAGGGTATTACACTTAAGTAACCTCATCACCAAACATAACATACTCGCAAAAGATGCGTAACACAAATAATCCAAGAGGAAAGATTCTCATAAACACTTGACAGTATTCATATATATATATATATATATATATATATATATATACATATATATATATACATATATATATATATATATATATATATAATATCCACCGTATTCCTCCAAAATACATCGTACGAGAGGGTATCCAAAATACATAATATGAATACATCCAAAGGATCAAATATACATCAAAAAGATCCTATAAGCATCATCTACCAAATAAGTGTTCGATCCCCCTAGGTGTTACGTATCACGAGCGGACGACACCAAAACGGACGACTACTAAAAGAGCACCTACACTTGCGGATCACCTGCACATTACCCACGAGTAGGTAACATTAAGGCAGAAGGGTGAGAATATAATTTATAATGAAAAGCATGATAAATATAGTAATGCCAACAGGTATCATCAAGAATCATACAACAAGGTAATCCACTAAGTCAGCCACAATCAATATATAAGTAATGCGATAAATGAGTGAGAACATAATGGTAAGTACAGATGGTGATGAATGAGACTCGACTATGCATATGCATGTGGTACCAAATCCGGAGTAAGCTCCTCCTTGTCATTATGACAAATACACCTTGCCGAGCATTATGCTGGGACTTCTTTCCCTCAGGAAAATACACCTTTGTCGAGCAGTAAGCTACGACTAACCGTCATCGAGCATTTAGCCCCCACTGATGACCTCTTGCCACTCGGGCAAATACACCTTTTTACCGAGCATTAAGCTCCTACTGGTAATAATTGCCAATTCAGGCCACCTGTTAATAGCATTCCGCCATTAACGTAATGAAATGTCATGCTGTGCATACAAACGACTCGATTACATAACAACAACAACAACAATAATATAACTCGGTCACATATCCACATCACACCGGTTATATTAATCCACACGGATACATCACCAAAATTGCCACTCAGGCGTTCATATTCACACAGCACACATATTCCGTCAAAACATACTTGATTAGCAATTATCATTTCACAAAGTACATTTATGAAAAATCATTCAACCACCAAAACACTCTTCTTTATCATAAAGCATACTCAAGGATTCCCATAATACTTCAAACGACGCGTAGAAACGACCTACAGTTCAAAAGATACAACAAAACGAAGTTTGGAAAAACTATATTTCGCACAGTCCGCTTGAGCTCCGCTCAGCGGACCCAGACAGAAAATTATTAGACAGAAATGCAGAAACTCCACTCAGCGGACCTTCACAGAGATTTTTGTGCAAAAGGACCTCCGCTCAGCGGACCCAGGCCGCTCAGCGGACCTGCGTAAACCTAGAAAAATCAGTTCTGCAACAGACCTGCAAAACCCCACCCAATCATCTCAAAACCTCAAATAAGCTTCCCTACACATCCTACACAATCCATACATGCCATATATTCATTCTAACAATCAATGATCCATGGTTCACTCACTAAATGTCAATAACCTAATAATTCCTTCATGAGCAAGAAAACATGGAGAAATGAAAAACAAACTTGATCAATGAGGATATCTATCATCATACCACACATACACACCACAAAATCATGTTTATAACTTCAAAACTCACAAAACACCCAATCCACCATTGTTGGTCAAACTTAGAAAAGAGCAAGAATAAGAACAAAACAAAACAAAACAAAACAAAACTATAAGAATCATACAATCAAGATAAACTAGATTCACCCCCTTACCTTGGTTAGATTCTTGGTTCTAGCTTGGTTTGGATTTCTACAATTCTCTTCTTCTCTTTTTTTTTTCTCTTCTTTTTCTTCTCTTCACTTTTCTTTCTTTTTCTCCAAAATATCTCTTTTTTCTCTTCTATTCTAAGATATCATAATCTTCTACCTCTCTATAACTCTTTCTATTTCTCTACTTCTCATTTTCACCCACTTAACTCTCATTAATTCTAATTTTGGCCCAAATGTTACTAAACATTGATTCTAACCAATTCACACCCAAAACATAATAATTACACACATGGAAAGTAATAAGTAAAATATTAACATAATTAATATTTACCGACTGACACGACTCAAAAACGGTAAAATTTAGGAAAATGTAGCAAACATCACAATTAATTAGAAAAACACATTTACGGGCGTTACAGTGCATATCAGAAGCTCTGAGTGATTCAGGACTGTTGTCTAAAGAATTATCAGATATGTTCTAGTAAAAAAGACTATTCGCTTCTACGTCTGAAGGAACATCAGTAGTTCTATGGAATGCTGAATGTTAATCACAATGGGATCTCCTGTGTACTTCTCAACAATCTACTATTTTAGAAGTCTCAAGTGTCTCAAGAAGAAATAGGTCAACAAGAAGTTGTTGCTTCAGATCAGAAAACAAAGTCTGCATCAAAGACAAGCTATTGCTTCACAGATCATATGTCAAGATATGTTCGTTAGAAGAATTGTTGCTCGTTACTCTGAAGACATAGTCTAGATCAGCTGATACAAACCAGAAATACATATTAGTTGTTAGGACTCTTGTTCAGATATCAAGATGTGTTCCTCAGATACGCTAAAGACATTTTTTTATTCTGAAAGACTCTATTATTATTCCTCGTATTGTTCGTGTGTTCTCACTTAAAATCAGTTATCTCTTCAAATACATACTTGATCTAGGAAGTCCTGCGTCGTACTTTAGAAAGATTGCTATCATTAATTCTTGAAGGCAAAGTTATGTTCCTATCGGTTCTGATGTTCTCATGATATCATAACAAAGTAGTTTCTGAACTACTCATTAGTTACATCATCAGAAAAACAAAGAAAAGAAAGTGATCTCTTCCAAGCTTAATACTTTAGAATCAGAAGTAAATCACTTGAAGATAAGATCAAGAAACTTTCTTAAGAATATTCAGTACAACGGTCTGCTCAACAACTCTCATTTATCAAGACGTCTGTTCTATTCAAAAGTTGTTTTCTACGCTATCATGTCAAAGTTGCAAGCTATAGGCTAAGGAAGTAACATCTTCTACTATCCAAATCTACACTTCTATCAGTTGGAAAGTAACCGTTGGCTTTTAGAAAAGACTCTTATATCCTCACAACGTCTCTTTCTCTAAAGACTATAAATGAAGATCAAGATTTCAGAAGAAAAGCTGCTGAATGCTAATAGCCAAAGCCGCTGGTTGCCACTACAAAAACAAAAGCCAAAGATGCTGCTAGTTGCAAATGTAAAAGCCAAAGATGTTGTTATTCGCAAATGCTAAAGCTGCAATGCTACTACAAAAATGCGAAGAAGATAAAGCTCAATCAAAGCAAAGCGAAAGTTGTTGCAACATTATGAAGTTGAAGAGGACAAAGAAAGAAGAGAAAGAAGAATACTACAAGATGCAACTCAACTCCTTTCGTTTACATCTTTGTATAATCTTGTAGAAGCAAGGAGTTGTTGCTCATATCTTGTTCAACACTTTTGTGTTGTATTCGTACTTGTACGTATTTCATAATTCTTGGGGTCGGGTACCCAGGTCGGATGTGCCGAGCAATACAAAGTAGTACCAGCCGAGTTATTGCTAAAGCATCAGGAGGTCAGAAGGCGGGATGATAGCCCGGAGCTATCATGGATATTACACAGGATTAATTGAGTCGGTCAATGGTGTCAATTACACATGATTAATGAGGACGTTACAATATTTATGGGAGGTTACAACCGTTACGAAGATGATTAATGGTCATTAAGACCAAGGGTTTCGCTATAAAAGGGGCTCCAATCCAAGGGATAAGCAAGACATAACTCTTGGAGGCACGCATTCCACAATCGTTCCACTCGAATCTCCTAATCCATTCAACATCTTCCTCTGTGGCCTACGTCGGGGGGGGGGGGGGGGGAGGTACCTACAAAGTCCTTTGTGACCTCGCCGGAATCTGCTTTCGGGAGGTAGTTCAAAAGTGTTATGCAGGAACATTTGGCGCCCACCGCACGACTCGGGTAAAACTAACGCGGTCCTCAATTCCAATCAAATCCTCTTCAGAATCCAATATCCAAATGCGAGACAATGGTTCTCGATGGATGAAGATTAACAATAAAGCACAATTAGACATTAGTTTATTCTGACTTGAAAGATGAATCAATAACTTTTATCCCCACCAAGAACTCTTTCATAGATCTCTTTCCATTTCATAACTCACCAGAGACCTACAGATCCGACATGAAATAAAGTAACATCGCCAGAGCTTTTGATCACGGTGTCTCCATTCAGAAGATCCAAATTTCTAAAGAAACAAGGGATCGATAGCCGACGGTATAGAATTTGGAGATTCATGATTCGGTTTCCATTGGCGTTTTCAACTATAGACGAAAGTAGGTCATATGAGGTTCATCACCACTACTATACTATAGGGGCGATGGTTGTTACACAGTGAAGGTTGTTTCACTATCACCATCATCACATTCATTATAATTTCCAGGCAACGGCGCAAATATCAATAATGATGCAGCGTGATGCTATTGAGAAATTTGACATCGTCTGAAGGACAACATCGACATAGGGAGTGATATCGGCAATACGAAGTCGCCAATTAGAAGCCGTGTCTCCCTACTAGACACGTATCAGACAACGACACGCGTATGACACACGCACGACACGTATTAGACACATCCAACAAAAAATAAAAATGCAACGGACACGAATACGACACACTATTTTAAATAACAAACACATCAACCTCTCAAATTCTTAGAATTTTAAGAAATAAAAATATGTTTTACCTTTCATTTTCTATTTTCCCACTATAAAAACAACTCGTATTCCTTATTTTTTTCATCTTCTCTGTTTGTTTTCATCTGCTTTATTTATTTTCATCTTTGCCGCATACTGCTTCGGTGCACGCCGGTATTTCATTTTTTCTCTTCCGATACTCATTCTTTTTCTTTCTTAATTGAAAGTATTCAATTTAACTCTTTTTTTTATTTGATTGAGAGTATAAGTTTAAATATACAAAAATTTTGATTCTCATTTTAGACTCTCTATAAATCGTGCTCATAAATTATATTATTTTATTATTAAATAAAATATATAACCGTGTCTATGTTTTTAACATTAACTGTACCCTCGTATCTGTGTCGTGTTTTGTGTCCGAGTAGGGGCCAGGATCCGTTCATATGAGTCTTCTGCGAGGGTCCTCAGCATCACACATCGCTTCCTTCGATGTTTAGGGCAAAGCTTTATCATCTTTGTACAGTAAAATAAGAGATAAGTCCATCCTATTCTTTATTCTTCCTTGATTCATCTTCAATTTAATGACTGGGGGTTATTTGAGATTCTTTAGGAATTCTTCATGGATGATAAAGTTCTATGAAGATTTAAAATGCCAACGTCTTGGTTTTATGATTTCGATGGCTCTTTTTGTCATGAATACTAGCTGTTCGATTTAATGTCTTGTGTACAATTCATGTAAGCTTTTGTCAATGCTTAACATACTCTCTGTATGCAACCAGGGCTCTGAAAACAACTTTTGTCAGGACTACTGACCATCGCTATAGCCCAGGGACCTTCGTGAGGAGGAGGATGTGGAGATCACACTAGACAAAATCACGATACTTCTCCGATATCTTCGCATAAGTTTGGTGTAGCCGGCTTATTGTCCGTTCCCGATCTGGTGTAGCCGGCTTAATGTCTATTGAATTTATCACATCATGTCACGCATTTGATTTCTTGCTAATAAACGTATCCAAGTTAAACTTACATCTATGGATTCTGGCAAAATCAGAATTAGCAAACATGTTGTTTTTGTTACGTGATGTTTATTCTGTTAATTTTATGGTTGTTCTACCAATATTGTGTTAAATGTCAACATGCCTGTTGTGCAAGTAATGGGAAACATGATTGTTGCTAGGAATTTATGTCTCGAAACAGGTGGAGATTGCAGCAACGTCATTCTTTGCTCTACAGAGACAATAAACCAGGCAGCAGAGTGACTCGAGAAGGAAGACGAGTCAAAGCCATTGAAGGAATCATTCATGACCAGGAAATTTATCGGGTTGATTTTGTTGATAAAGACTTTTGTTCACCAAAGCTATCGATTTCATATAAGTCGGTAACTAGCAAGGATATGGGACAGCTCTGTACGCTGACATCAAAAGTTCTTTGATTACTCTTAGCTGGATTGCCAAAGACAATGTCGGCACTGCCATGGAAAGATCAAAGATAAGTGATTGTTACTCGTTTTATTACCTTGTCGCAATTAAATGTTCCCATTTGATTAGAGCATATCTGATGTCGTTCTTATGTCATTGGAGTGGACTTTAGCAGCTACAAAATATATGTGTAATTGTTAACAGGACCTAGGCTGAATCTAGCGGCAGTTCCATTTTCGGTTGATGCACAAATGGAGCTTCAAGTTAGCTAAATAGGAGCCGCCCGCAAAAGATAAGTGGTGCAACTCTCAGAATTAGAGTCGATAAACATCGTCACCTACAGCGAAACAGATGTGCCAAGCCATGATTATTCTGACATCAATCACGTGTCAATTCTTCCTATGATTTCAACAATATTCTGTCATGAAATTTCTTCCCTGTAAAGATCATTTACGGCGACAGCGATGTCAACAAGTCTTCTTTGATCGTATATATCTCCAAGCTTTGAAGACAGGCTTAATGTAAACTCGAGCTTGTGTGTACCTCACAACGAAGCAGATCTTGGCGTCGCCATTGAAAAGATAATTAATTTTTACCGGTTTCACTTACCGATTACGACGGACTATCATCATTTAGCTTGCTACATGCTATTTTTTGTATGTAACTCAAGATTTGTACTGGATTGCTTTGTCTTGCATATATATGTGCTCAAGTAAACGCATATGCTTGATTCTTAGGCTGAATTTGAAGATATAAGAGAGATGAATGCCTCTGCTGGGTGAACTAATCAAAGTGTCAATGCAGACCTTTGCTGCTAGTATTTCAATACACACAAAGAACATCGTACCAAGCAGTGCAGACACTACAATTAATACTAATGAGCATGATCTCTAAATTCTATCTATAATAAAATCCTTCCTACATGAGGTTTCTACGACTTCAAAGAAACTAGCATCATAGCACTTGTGCTGGCAAATGAAATGAGATAATGTACTTATGATGAATTTGTGGTATGAGTCCAGTATGTGTAATAATCCGTATATACGTGTTACAGTGTGCTCCATGAGTTCGTGGGAGCTATGGCTCATAATATCATGATTATTCATGACATCATTATTTTTTGAGTGTATGAATGTAGTGATCATACTAGAGAGATGGTTCAAGGAGACATGAATTCTTGGTTTGGGACCAATAAGCTCACAATATTAATAATCTCTGATCCTGATCAATAGAAGAATGAACCTGACATCGATGGCTACTAAAAAAATCTTGCCCATGATTGAATTGGATATTTTCCGATTATGAGGTATAGAGCTGAAGTATTGATGTTTTGGTTTAAAATGTGGCGAGCAGTTAATAATGACAACCTTATACGTAGGTCGACCCATTGGGCTTGCAAGTGTTTGTGCGATAAACCAATAAGTCTAGACAAATGCAAATTTATATTTATATTTTAGACAAGGCAAGTTAATATCACTGCCGTTTGTAACTATTTTACAAAAACTCTTTAGAATTTATTACGCAATAAATGTTGTTCCTTTCCTTTCCCCTGCGTGGGTGGGAAGTATCTCCTATTTATAAAAATTGTAGAAATTAGACAGGAGAGTAGTCGGAGGAACCCATGTGTTACAAAAGAAATCAAAAGAAGACAATGCACAATGGAATTTTTAACCAGGATATAGCTTTTGAACAAAGTGCTTCATCATGTTCCACAAGCCTCGTGCTTGAGGGGTTACATAGGTATCTCGGTTAAGAAGATTATGGAAGACAAAGTCGAGCCATACATTTGGGAAGAAGCATGAATGTAGGCATGGATTTATATTTATTGTTGGATTAAGGCGAGCTATTGCCTCTACCACGTGTAAATAAAACGATTAGGATTTACTTTAAGTAAATGGGTGTCGCTCCATTCCCCTGCACGCGCAGGAGGCACCCCATCTTTCTAAAACTTATAGAAGTTATGTAGGAAGATTACTGGAAGAGCCTAAAGATGTCGAACTCTCAAAAGTCGGCACCTATTGTGCTAGAAAAAAATCAAGATGTTATAAAACCAGAAGATGAAGACAAGTCAATTGATTAGACAAAATCGATTCAACTCATCGGAGAAGAAATTGACAAAGTATTTACTAATTAACAAACTCTTAGTATTTGTCAGTTCTTCAAGAAAGGACAGCGCTTACCGGATCTGAGTGAAGTCTCACCCGACAAAAATTCTCCGCGAGTCGTGTACATAAAGTCAGTTACGCCATCGCAACTTCTATCCACACAAACCCGGTTATGTCATACATGCCTATGTCCGCACCTAAGTCGGTTACGCCTCCGGGCCTATGTCCGCACCAAAGCCGGTTATGCCTCCGGGCCTATGTCTACACCAAATTCGGTTACGCTATCGCAGTCTTTGTCCGCACAAAGCCGATTACGCCATCGCGGCCTCTGTTCGCCCAAGACCAGTTACGCCATCCCGACCTCTGTCTGTCTAAAATCAGTTACACCATCCAGGCCTATGTCCGCACCTAAGTCGGTTACGCCTCCGGGCATATGTTAGCACCTAAGCCGGTTACGCCTCCGGGCCTATGTCTGCACATAAGCCGGTTACACCTCCGGGCCTCTGTCAGCCCTAAAGAATTACAAATTAGAAGGACAACCAAGACAACAAAGCTAATTTATTTCTTTACCCAAATAGTCAAGATACAAATAACTTAGACATCATGGGAGAACAAATAGCTTTTGCTCAAAAGCACTTCACTCTGCTCCTCAAAAAGGGCTCTGACGTATAAATACATGTGTAGCGGGGAAAATCTGATATCGAAGCCATGAGATTGACTCGAATCAATATTTCGTTTGAAATCGCCACCGCGCTTTATTTTTTCAAAGGAAAAGGGAAAAGAACGAAAAACCCAAAGTTTTGTTTTTAAAACAAGAAAGAGATCTCAGGTACGGGTGTTGATTATATGAGGGGAAGGTTTAAAGCACCCCTCATATCTGTGGTACTCCACAGGAACCTTTTTGAAAATCTGTGTTGTGTGTGCTAAAAAAGGGGTTTGTTTATTTTTAAAATAAGCTCGGCAAAGCGTTAAGCTTTGTGCCTACATACCTCCTCGGTGCAATGGAGAAGTCAGAGCTAATGTAGTTCCGCTTAAAGGGAAAACATTTTTAAAACGAATAAACACTTTATCGTCGTTGGAGAGAAATACTCAGCCATTGATCTTGAGCATGAGAACAAATGAGTTCTTTGCATCGCAAATGAAAGAAGGGCTCCAACTCGGATAAAATCAATGAGTATGCCACTAGCTCTCTCACGCGGAAAAGATCTCATTATATCAATCAATTTCAAAATCGTGGGGTATAACCACTCGTTTGACAATTAACGGTGTCTAAACTTTGAAGAAAAAGAGGAAAAAGCCACTAAGAGCAAAAGATATTTTTTAAGAAAAAGGTTTTGAAAAGGTTTGCAAACATAAGAAGGTTTTTTGAAAAAGGGAGAAGGTTTTGAAAATTTATGAATGGGAGGAGATGAGGAGGCTATCCTATTGCGTAAAATAAAAGCTAAGGAAAGAAACGGTCTAACCGAAGAAGAAGCCAACACTTGACATTATGAGTCAAGGTAGATTTCCCATCCTTTGGACTTATCAATACCAAACCAACACATTATCACTTGGGGATCCAGATGAACTTATTATCTTAGCACCACTTTGCATTAAACACATTAAAATTCTGACGAAAATCGGGCAGAGTAACGGCTGTTTTCGGGTAAAATCCTTATATCAATGCCTTGGAATTAACCATCAAGGACTTTCAAGGAAATACCTGCATATACAAACAGACAACAATCCAATGCCAGACAGACAGAATAACAGCAGAGTAATAACAGAATAGGGGGTCCAGAGGCACTAAGTCCATAAGTCCGAATCTCCAAAATGCTAGGGATAGTAACCAATAGTCCGAAAGAGAGCCTTAAACGTTTTTTAGATTTTTGTTATTTATTAGTGTTTTAGCATAAAAGTAAAGTATGGTCCAAGTGGACAAAGAGAAAATGGCGGAAACATAAACATATGTCCAAATGGACAAAGAAAAAATAGCGGGAATATAAACGTCCAAATGGACAAAGGAAAAATAGCGGAATGTAAATATAATGAAATGATAAAAAAAGCGATAAAGCGAGAAATATAAAGAGCGGTATAATAAATTGCGGAAATTAAAGTCAATTGTTAGATGTTAAAGATAACCATCTTGAAACTTGTCAAGTATGTTATCAAAGTTAGTAGTAAAGATCGATGGTGAGTGAAGGATGTTCTCGGATTTAAATTCAATGGAACTTTATCAGAAGCTTGATAAAATCATAGCGACTACACGATAAATTTCCACAAGTCTTAAATCAACTGCATACAATTCTCTTCCATATTTGATCTTTTTTATTCGGGACACGAAATATTGCGCTATGTTAAGTAGATCGCCAAGTGATTTATGTAGAAATCACCCTACAACGAGGCCGGTCAAAACTTTATGTGCTAATGCATGTGAGAGAAATGATATGTAGATCATTCTCCGAAAGCAATACCGCACGAAAAGAAAATAGGTAACGATCTAGTCTTTACTAAGAATCCATAAGAATTCTCAAAGCGTTAAGACTTTCATCGATCAAAAGAAAAAAAAAGAAGAAGATAAAATGCATAAAGTAAAATCAACTCACACTATCATTAATATCATTCATCTAATATTATGGATTTGGTCCTTTCAAACCTATCAGCATCCAAGATCTAATGATATTAATGAAGTGGAGGAAGAAGAATAAAATTCACAAAAGATAATCAACTCACACTATCATTAATATCATTCATCTAATATTATGGATTAGGTCATTTCAAACCTATCAACATCCTAGATCCAATGATATTAATGAAGTGGAGGAAGAAGAATAAAATTCACAAAAGATAATCAACTCACACTATCATTAATATCATTCATCTAATATTATGGATTAGGTCGTTTCAAACCTATCAACATCCTAGATCCAATGATATTAATGAAGTGGAGGAAGAAGGAAGCCAAAACAAGCATAAAAAAGGCAAAAAACCATATTCTGCCAGCATGAACTCGATTTCATGCAGGGGGAAATCGATTTCCATAGTGCAGTTTTCAAAAAAAAACAAGTTACGTTCAGCAGGAAATCGATTTCAGCCTTAAGGAAATCGATTTCATCAGTGTAAATTTCAGCAAAAACATCATTTAAAGGCATGAAACTTGATTTGAACAAATATACAAACACCTTATGATCACACATCAACTTGAGCACGAAATTTCCATCACAAAACCAACAAATATCATCAATATAGCATCAAAGATGCATTGAACACAAGCAATAAAGATCTACATCATGGATCTAGCAAATTACCACTTCTTGAACAAAAGTCTTGGAGTAGCTTCAAGAGCAAGCACAAAGTGTATAGATCCTTCAAATTTGGAGATGAACAACCAAAGAAAAGAGAGAAATGTAGGAGGTTTAGTTCAAAATTAGCAAGATTCAATGTGAATCTCACTAATCTTATGAAAATGAACTTTGGGTGAGGGTTTTGGAAAGGGTGAGAAATGAATTTGCAAGCAATTTTTTGGCTCTCCAAGCTTGAGAAATGAGAGAGTAGTGGCCTCTATTTATAGGATGAGAGCAAGAGTAGTGGCAATTTGGTCATTTGCTCTTGGTTAATTAACTTGTGTTTAATTGGTGATTAAAGTGGCATTTAAATGGTAAAAAATGGTAAAATGAGGTTAAAGTGGAATTAATGAAGGGAATTATTTTGGTGAGGTGGAAAATTGGTAAAATGACAAAAATGGTCAAAGAAAATAGGTGGCAAAATCAAATCAAGCTTCCCTCTCTATTTTTTTTTGAATTTCGCCTTAAGGAAATCGATTTCCCCCAGGAGTGAAATCGATTTCATTCTGTTCCAGAAGAGAATTTGGCGCAAAATACACTAGGGAAATCGATTTACCCAGGAGGGAAATCGATTTCATGCTGTCCAGAATGTGATTTTGTTGAAAATTGCTGTAGGGAAATCGATTTACCCAAGAGGGAAATCGATTTCATCAGTCCAAAATGTGGAAAATGCCTTGTTTATTGCATGTCTTGGCTTGGTACCTACAAAACAAAAGCCTACAAAGAAACAAAGCAATATTTTTGGTATTTGGGTTAGTATAATATGCATACAAGATAAACAATCATTGGTGCTTGATGGTCCCTCTTATTGATGAGGTGAGTGCAACACCACAAACAAAACTTCTAAGTGAAGCTCTTGATTAATGATTGGGATATGAATGATATATGATCTTAGGGTCAAAAATTGGGGTATGACAACATGCAGAAGCATAACGTATAAAAAGATGCAAAAGGCTTAAGTCATGGCTATTGACATAAGAGTTTGAGTCAATGAATTATAAATTTTATGAACTAATGGTCCTTCGGGATCATGTGACTACATAGGAGCGCCTAAAGTCTTTAATGACTTGGCTTAAAACAAAATGCAAAGTGATAATGAGTTGAATTCTCACTAGGGCTCTACTACGTCCCAAGTCGGGAACTTAACCATGTTTCTATAAAACGACAATAAGTCGAGGTCCCACTGGGGCTCTCTGACTTCTCCAAAGTCTAAAACTCATCAAGTTCCACGACCACAGGAGTTGAAGATATGCAAAAAAATTCTCCAATTGAAGCATGACTCCTAGCCGAGTCGAACGACTTACCGATTATGCTAAACAAATACCCTTAACAGGCGGGAGAGGACATGCTTATGACGGGTTTATACATAAGTGATCGGACTAAAAAGTCCCAATGTATGTGCAGATTGGACAAATACTAAGTTATTAATGTACATTTGGGCTATCAATAAATAGCCAGAAGTAGGCCAAAAATATAGCCTGGATCTACTGAGGAGTTTCTAAAACTTAGGAGCATCTAAAGCCTTCTATCTGCGTCGATCATAAAAAAATTCAAGGTCGGACGCTAAGATAACATAAAAAGTATTAACAAATAAGTCGGGATCCCACTAGGGTTTTCCAACTTATCCATATATGGGACATGTCGGGTTCTACGATGCCATCAAGACAGGAGCTCATTGGGGAATTCCTCCCTATCTATGTCAGGAACCTTCCAAAATTCGAGGACTTCAACTGGTCGAGAACCTATTAGGGATCTCTAGCTTGTGCAAATCTAGAACCAACCGAGTTCTGCAAAATGAACAAAGGTCATAAACCTACTTGGAGTCACCGACTTCCGCAGATATAGCCCCCCATCACACACCAGTAAGTGATGAAGATCTCAATTGGGAGGGAAAGAAGAGAATCCTGGCGTTCTTTGTCTAAACACTTCAACCCTATGGGTCTCGAGATCGTGGGACTTGTACATATTTCTTATTCTCAGGGTCGAGTGCCCAGGTCAGATGTGCCTAGCAATACTCAGAAATAGCAACATCCGAGTTGTTACTAAAGCATCAAGAGGTTGGAAGCCACGATGATAGCTCATAGCTATCATGGATGTTACACAGGATTAATTGAGCGGTTCATGGTGTCGGTTACACAGGATAAATGAGGATTGTCATACCCTAATTTTGACCCCCCCTGAGATGTCATACTTCCAGGATTTTCATCAGAATCAAAACAGATGCTCAGAACAGTCACTTGTTCATCTGGTGCTTAATCGAGGGTGTTCAGAAACAAAAGAGCTCAGGCAAAGGATCAGTCAATAAAAGGGATGGTCTCTAACACAGACATAGGATTCAAAAACTTCATTCTATTTACCTATGATTGATTAGACACCCATCACTTGAACCCAAGTTTGCTTACTTCACCAGTCTAAGGTTTTGAGCCCCATCAAGGACTAAAATCAGGGATCACATTTGGGAAACCCTAGAAAGCTCTAGGGCATCACCCAAAGGCATCAATCATATTCAAATAGCTCATATGACAATATCCATAAGGCATTACACTTCAATTCAAGGGCTACAGTCACCAATTTCACCTGGTCGACAATTAGGGTTTTTACCCTAATTCACCTAGACAGTTGACTTTTAATCAGGGGATGTATCTAAAACTCAAAGCATGGCTCAATATCCTCCATTAACTCAATATGATCCATTCATATCATTCATTTGATAAGGATAGCTTAAATCACTTGAAATCTCCAGTAACGCGATTCACATGAAAAAGTCAACTGTACAAGATCACCATTGACTTTTTGGAAATTTTGGTCAACCATGACTTTTGATGTTTTAAAACATCAATATATGATATTTGAAGTCATTTGATCAAGGAAAATCAAGAAAATCAGTCAAGAATCAAAAAGTCAAAGTTTGACTTTTCATACTTAGAAAATTTTTACCAAACTTTGGAAGGGAATATCTCAAAATTTCACCTACAAACTGAAAAAAACTTCCATCATGAAAGTTGTAGATTTTGATCCAATGAACAACTTTGTCACATATAATTTTTTGTCTAAAAATCAACCATTAAAGAGATATGGAGCTTCAAAGTGATTGCCTTCACAAAACTAGCAAGAAAACCCTAGTTTTCTTCAAACTTTATGGGACTTTTTCACTAATTTCCCTAAGGATTTTGGGCAAACACCAAATTAATGAATTGAAGTACATATCAAGGGCTTTTCAAATTGTATTCAACCATCTTCAAATTCATTATGAGATAAGAGATATGGTTGATCAAAGTTAGGGCATTTGAAGTGAAATTATGGGACATGTCCAAATTTGAACTTTGCAAACTTTGTACCAATGCCTATACCAATTGATGCATTCTTGTACATGATATATCAGAAGAGATTTGAAGGAATCAAATGCACTATTCCATCGTTTTTGGCCAAGTTGCAAGAATTCAATGCCATGTGATTAAGTAATCATTACAAATTTGGAATCTTGATGAATCACCAAAGAATCTTCTCCTAAGCCAATTAGAGTTCACTTCTGCAACAGAATTGTCCCCTAAGATCACACAAAATCGATGGCTAGGGGATTGATCAAGTGGAATCAAAATTGCCATCATTGCATTTTGGATATTTCTTTGAATTCCTTCATAACCAAGAAACCAAATTAACCTCACTAAGCAAGCTCACTCTCTGCAAACACACTGAACTCTTTGCCTATAAATACAAGTGCATACCTCAGTAATTAGACACACCAAAGCAACAGAATTTTTGCTTTCTCTCTTCTTTCTTCATACTTAAGTTTTTCAAAGGTTATTTGGCAAGAAGACTATGATTCTTCAAACCAAAGCTCTTCCTTTGAAAGTAAGTATTCAAACACATCAGGGGAGGCATTTAGAGGTGATCCAAACCTCTGGAACACTTCTGTACGTGGAGGATCATCATCTTCACCCCTCACTTGGAGCTGTTGCAGTTGGGGTCGAGCAAGGGGTTCTGGGCAGTTTCAATCCAAGCTAAGAATCTCAACACCTTCCAGAGGGATCACTGAAGCTACCTGGATCATTGCAACAACTCTGTAACACACTTTGATCATAGCCAGATCTCCATTTTTGAGGTAAGTTTTAAGAGCTTCAAACTCTATAATTCACGCATGATAAATTAAAAATGAAGTTACCAGTCGGTTTCTGCACCTTTAAGGATCATTAACCCTCAATCAATTGCATCAAATCATGCATATAGAGTATTTCATGTTTAATTTCAATTTTAGGGTTCTTCGTGTTCATGTGTGTGAATTTTGAATTACACTGAAAATAAATAAAATCAAAGGATACCATCATGATCCTCGTTCAAAAAGAGCAAAATCCATGTTTACATCTTTAAGTTTGGTTGAGAAACGAAGAAGATAGCAAATTCAAAAATTTGAAGCTTAAGGTTGAAGATGAAGATGGTGGCGCCATTTTTTGAATTTCCCAGAAACGAGTTTATTTTATTTTGAATGATAGGTGTGTCACTTACGAATTCATCGTAGTGTCCCAATGGTTACAGCACGCGTCCAAACTCTTGCCATGCCTTAGGTCCGGGGTTCGATCCCCCCCTCAGACCTTTTGTTTCATTTTATTTTTTCACTCATTTATGAACTTGTTTTGAAATATAATGACTTGGAGGTATTCACATAACAAGCTGCGCGCCTGGTCCAGATGGTAAGTGTTTTAGCTGGAAACCTAGAGGGCGTGGGTTCAAGCCTTTTAGGAGACAAAACCAATTTTTTTAGCTCTTTTTTCATTCAATTTATTCACAACTTCAACTAATTAATTCACCTATCAAATTAAATCATTTTCACTTGATTTTTCACACATTTCTTATTTAATACATCTATTTTAAGGATATCCAAAAAAATCACAAAAAATATATTATTTCAATATATTTTAATTAGGTTTAAAATCATATGTTTTAAGTATGTTTCAATACTTTAAAAAATATAGTTTTTATTTAATTTTCAAAACTTAATCTCTTGCATCTATTTTTGTGATAAAACCCTAAACATTTAGGTCTTAATTAGATAAAGGCTTTGCCTTTATCATAATTAAGTTGACTTTTGTCAATTTTCAAAAACCGTATTTACAAAATCTTCTTTCTGTTTTCAAAATATTCTTCTGGTATTTGAAGAGCATTATTCCCGGTGAAACTCTTCAGATACCTATGTGACATATGTCCATCTTCACTTCTTCTGTTTTCAAAAAACCTTTAACTGTTTATCATAAATATTCAACTGTTATCAATAAAATTGTTGGTAAGGCTTTGTACATACATCTTCAAAGGCCTCCACTCCATCCAGGTTAGGCTTTACAAGCTTTCAATTTACAGTCTTTATTTAAATTACTGTCAAATATAGAACTGTTCATATATATTAGAACTACGTCTGAGTGAAACCCTAGGACAGTTAAACTATATATATATTATAGGACTATGGCCTAGGATTGAGAATGTCTTCCTGGTGAAGGCTCTTTCCTAATTAGAGATCTTTAGTTCAAACCCTCAAGATGAATTATTCCCGGTGAAACATCTTGAAAAAGCCTTAGAACCCAAACTAGGACACATCCACCCAAGAGGAATTATTCCCGGTGAAACCTCTTACCCATTTGCTTAAAGCCAAAATAAGTTCAAAACCACATAGCTTCCTCTTGTGCTATAACAAGGACCCTCGATGACCCTCGATTAGCCTCCTCTTGGGCTTTGTACAAGGACCCACAGGCTTCTTAAAAGCATTTCCAGCTTCCTCTTGAGCTTGTATACAAGGACCCATCAAGTTTCTTATAAACATAGGAACAGGTCTTTAGTTACCTCTTAGCCTATCCTGGTGAGTTTCTTCCACTCTTAAAACCAGACTTTTAAACAAGCTAAGATTGTCTCAATCTCATATTGAGCACACCTTTTGGAATGAGAGACATGGACAGTCTCTGTCACCCTTATCTTCATCAATCTTCCTTAGCAGAGTCTAGGATCCATATTTGCTCATCCTCAGCAAGAGTCAGCCTTAATCTTGGGCTTTAAACCAAGAAGTCTCAATTAGATAATCTTTCTGTCATCATTAAAAAACCCCTGGAAAGGGTCAGCCTCCACACATTCCTTCATTTTAACAAAAACCCCTGGAAAGGGTTAGCCTCCAAAATCACTCCTTTAAATCCAAAACCCCTGGAAAGGGTTAGCCTCCAAAATCACTCCTTTAAATCCAAAACCCCTGGAAAGGGTTGGCCTCCAAAATTCATTCTTTCAAAGGATAATTTCACCAGCTAAGTCAAAAATTCCCTGGAAAGGGTTAGCTTCCAAAAAAATCAGTCTTTTAATAATTAAATCTTCCAGTAGAGTAAAACTCCCAAAAGAGTCAGCCTCAACCTTGGGCCTCATACAAGGCATCAAATAATAATTTCCCCAGTTAAGAGTATGCCACAACCTTGGCCTTTGTACAAGGCAGATAATAGAGTCTCCCCAGTGAGTCCTTCACCATCAAGTAGCCACAACCTTGGGCTTTGTACAAGGCAGATAAACCACATTTCCTGTGTCAAAGATTCCTAACCTCTAGGATATTTTCCCCATAGAGTTATCCATACTCAGTTTCTTTAAGAGTCCGCCACAACCTTGGGCTTTGTACAAGGCAGAAACCAATGTTTTCCCTAGCCAGAGTCAGCCACAACCTTGGGCTTCATACAAGGCACAAAATAGAGTCTCCCTAAGTAAAGTCTGCCACAATTGTGGGCTTTGTACAGAATACCAAATAAAATCCATCAAATAAACATTCTCCAATTAGAGTGAGCCTCAATTCTCGGCTTTGTACAGAACACAAATTCCCTGTAGTTAATCCCCAATGGAGTTATCTCCCAGAGTCAATAAATCAATCAAAAGCCTCAAGCTTAGGCCTCATACAAGCCAGCTAAAAAATAAAATCTTTCAAACAGTAGATAGATATAGCTTATCTCTATAGAGAGATCTTTCTCCTATCTCACCACATACAAACAAACATTTCAATTTCAATTTCAATTTCAAACATTCTCCCATTTAGGACTCTGAAAGGCATGCTTTGAGGCAAACAAACCCAGACTTGTACACTTTCCCTAATTTGGATGAGAATCCTTCTTTCATTTAAGAGACACGCGACTGGCATACTTGCAAACATACAAGTAAGGTCCCTATCTTAATGAAAAGATTTCAGCTTTTTTGTCACTTTAAAATGTTTGTGGTGGAATAGTAGAAATACCTCTTTATAAAGATGACTTCATGTCTCTTTACTGTAAACAGAGATTCAATTCAAAGTTTCAACCTTGAGCTTCAAGCAAGGCACCAAAAATATATTAATTTCCCCAATTAGTTCCCCGAACTACATTAAGCTCTGACTTCCATTAGGGATATGTAGGCATGAGGTTCACAAGGAATCTCATCGAGCTAATAAAATACCAAAAATAGTCAGTTTGTCTGTCTGTCTTTTTAATTCAATTCAATTCTCTCTACTAACACAAAGGAGAAACGTTCCCAATAATAAGCAACAAACACAATCACAATGACACAAAGAAGGTTCCCCTAGAGTACTACGGATATGTAGGGTGCTTAAACTCTTCCCTATGTATAACCGACCCCCCGGACTCCAAAATTTCTAGTCTAGTTGAATCCCCACACTTAGCAAACTCTTAGGGTTTATTTGAGATCTTTTTTCCCCTCTCCTACTCGTAGGATAATTAAAAAGTTTGTGTGATATCGTAGGAAGAACTGAAATAAAATTCATCCCGCCACGGGCGCATTCTCCTTCTAAATTTCGCGTGAAGGGTCTAGCGTGCCGTCCTCCCAAGTGAAACGTGGAGGTAAAGAAAACGTCACCCACAGAAAAATGGCGACTCTGCTGGGGATATAAGTGTTAAAAACCTCGGTTTTTCATCGAAACCAATGGTTGACCTGTTGCTGGTCCAGCCCCAATGAGGAATTAGGGATGCCAAATTCCCCCTCAAACAAGAGAGGTCCTGCCTAACCTCTGTCATTTCATGTGTTTGCTGCATTTATACTTGTTTATTTTGTTTATTGTGTATCGGGAAAGGGCTTGATTCCCCCTTGTGATGAGAAATCCTATACCCGGATTTGAGTGCAACATAAGATAGGATGGAGGATGTCTTCTCGGTGAAGGCCCTCTAATATTGGTTTCCAAATCTACTCTTGGGATTTGCCTGGCTGGTTGTGATTAACTACGCCAATGCATTCCGGGACTGGTTTGTACCAGGAGGACCTATAAACACATTAACCCCACTTAAAGCCTTTTTTAGGACGTAGAGCGGTGATTACAAAAGTAATTGTCACGCAGATACTACACTCAGAGAAAACTCTCTTATAGATACCAGTCAACGTATCTTTAAGGTTGAGCAAAAACTCTGAGACCCCTAGAACCCGTTCTACAGGTACAAAAATCCTTATCCATAGTTTTCCTTGGGGCGAGGTTTGCGTTGTGACTTCATGACCACTATACCCTTCTACGCCATGTTTGTTTGAAAACTCTTGTGTGTGCATTCATGCATCATTCATAATAACTAAAAACAAAAGAGTCTTTTTTGAGTCATTTTTCAAGGAAACTAAATAACGAACATTTTGAACTTCATAGTAAGAGAGAAACGAAGAAAGGACTTAAGGATCTATACCATGGATTACGGAAGAAAGAGAGCTAGGAAATACACCTTGAAGATTCCTAAGGTCGAGGAATTGGAAAAGCTCGGAAAACTGGTGGTCAACCCCCAGGCTTTCAAGGAGAAGTATGGAAAACTTCTGCCTCTTCTCGACACTAACATTGTGGATGGGATCCTTCCCACATTGGTACAGTTTTACGATCCAACGTATCACTGTTTTACCTTTCCAGATTATCAAATCATGCCTACGTTGGAGGAGTACTCTCGTCTGATTGGAATACCCGTGTACGCGCAAGATCCGTACTCCGGTTTGGAAAAGAATCCTGACGACATTATCATTGCTGCAACTACTCCCTTGAACGTAGTCGACATCAGAACTCATATGGTGAGTAGAGGAGGATTTCAAGGTTTACCCTCAAAGTTCTTATTAGAGCAAGCTCGGTACTTCGTCAGCATCCAAGATATGAGCGCTTTTGAGGAAATCTTGGCTTTGCTTATCTACGGATTGTTTTTGTTCCCTAACATTAACGATTTCGTTGACATCAACGCAATTAAGATCTTCTTGATTGGAAATCCAGTTCCAACCTTGCTTGCGGATGCTTATCACTCTATGCATTCAAGAAACCTGCAGCGAGGAGGATTAATCACATGCTGCGCACCGCTGTTATTCAAATGGTTCGTCTCACACCTGCCGAAGTCTAGCACTTTCTGGAACATGAGGGATGGCCTTTACTGGTCACAGAAAATCATGTCCCTCACTCATTCGGACATTGAGTGGTGTAGTCCTGACAACGACAAAACCAAGATCATCTTCAGTTGCAGAAGTTTTCCCAACGTACCCCTTATTGGAACTAAGGGAGGAATCAGCTATAATCCAGCTTTAGTCTGTCGTCAATACGGCTATCCCATGAAAAATATTCCAAGTAGTATTCAATTGGAGGGTCTGTTCTTCAAGAACATCGACGATCATGGCAACATGCTTAAGAAGGAAATTGTCCAAGCCTGGCGTCTTGTTCACACAAAAGGGAGAAGATTGTTAGGAAAACATCTTTGCATCTCCCTGGATCCTTACCTTCAATGGGTACGCGTCAGAGCATTCAAGCTCAGGATGCCATATCAACATCAAGAACCTATTCCCCTAAGGGAACCAATATTCCTTTTCTCCACCGATGTTGAAAAACTGCAAACGGCATTAAACAAGTTATGCCAAGAAAGGAATGCTTGGAGGAACAAGTATTGAATCGTCAACACAGAAAATGTTGAGATTCAGAACATCCTGAGAAGGAAGGATGAGTTACTTGAAGTACTCGATCGACAAGTGACACAATCGTCACTTTCTCATCATATCCCTCCTGCTTCCTGGATCATCGATCAGCTCACGTCAGAGAATGCTCAGCTCAAGAAACAGAAGAAAATGTTAGAACGTGAAGTCGGCTCTTCGTCAAAGTTTTAGAGTCCTTTCTCTCAGTTTCTCTGTATTTCCCTTTTCAAAGTGTGTAAAAAACGGCGTTTTCGCTTAATTAATAAAAAGTTTGATGTTTCTTAACGTAATTATGGTGTTTCCTTGAAAAAACATTAACTTAATTGCACATCATGCATCGCTTTAGTCGTACGCATTGACACGAGAATTGTCGCGGATCTAATAGTCACTTTCCTTTCTCCAGAAAGAGAGGAGGAGAAGGAGGTGAACAAAGGCATTCAAGCTGTCTCATCCATACAACACTCGTTCAAGTCGCAAGAAAAGAATGGAAGACTTTGAACAAGAGAATGGAGAACTCAAAGAAGAGGTTACTACTCTCAAAGATGCTGTTGAAAGACTCAATAATATGGTAGAAGCCCTGGTGGTTGCGCAGAATCGACCAACACCAGAAGAACCACAAAGGACTGTGGTTTCCGAGATTGTTTCTACTCCTATTCCTCAGTATACCATGCCGCCCAACCGACCTTGGGGCATGCCGTATAACTTTATTCCAGACGGGTATATACCCCCAGTTTCTGAAGTTCCAAGAGTTACAATGGAGATGCAACCACCAGAGGGTTACAGACCTCTGGAAATTGAAGTTCCAAAAGCAACGGCAATGGGTTTCACACAACAAAATGCTGAGATACCAAGATCTGCTGTCATGGCTTCTCCACGACCATTTGTGCATACTTCTCCTCCACCGGGCGGACAAGTATATCATCACGCTCCCAGTGAGGACGCTGGCCTGTATGAATGATTGGACGAGTTCTAGGAACAGTTTCTGCAAATGCAGAAGGAACTCAAGAGTCTCCTAGGACAAGATCTATTTGGAAAGAATGCTGCAGACCTCTGTTTGGTTCCAAATGTTAAGATTCCTCACAAATTCAAAGTACCAGATTTCGAGAAGTACAAAGGGAATTCATTCCCACAAAGTCACCTCGTGATGTACGCTCGAAGGATGTCAACTCAGACTGATAATCAACAATTGCTCATTCATTATTTTCAAGACACCCTGACTGGTGCTGCACTCAAATGGTACATGAACTTGGACAGTTCAGAGATTCGTACTTTTCGAGACCTCGGAGAGGCCTTCGTCAAACAGTATAAGTATAATCTGGATATGGCTCCTGACAAAGATCAACTCCGGGCCATGACTCAAAAGGATAGAGAAATCTTCAAGGAATACGCTCAGAGATGGCGTGAAGTTTCTGCTCAAATTTGTCCTCCACTTGAAGAGAAAGAAATGACAAAAATCTATCTCAAAACTTTGAGTCCATTTTACTACGGACGAATGGTTGCAAGTGCACCAAGTGACTTTACCGAGATGGTAAACATGGGTGTACGTTTAGAAGAAACAGTTCGAGAAGGACGCTTGAACAAAAAACCAGAATCTTCTATTGGTCCAAGGAAGTATGGAAGTTCTTTCCAGAAGAAAAAGGATCAAGATGTCAGCAATGTCTTGCACAAAGCTAAGAAGAAGTTTTCACCTCAAATTGCTACAATAACTCCGGTTGTTAACTTAGCTCCAGCTTATCAACCTCAGGTTTCTCAACAACCATTTCAACAAAGGTCGCAACAACCTCAGCAGCAGGTTCGACCTCCAAATTACAACAATCGGCCACAAAGGTATCCTCCTTTTGACCCCGTGCCAATGCCTTATGCGGATTTGTTTCCAACACTACTGGCGAAAGGACTCATTCAGACAAAGAATCCTCCAAATCTTGCATATGAATCATCACATTGGTTCAAGGCTGACCAATCCTGTCCTTATCATAAAGGGGCACCAGGTCACAACATTGAGAACTGTTTCAGTTACAAGGCCGACGTTCAAAGATTAGTGAAGAGTGGAATGCTATCCTTCAAAGATACTAATCCTAACGTCCAGGCAAATCCTTTGCCGCAGCATAAAGAAGCTTTAGTAAATCTGATAGATCAGCACCCCAACGTCATTCAAATCTACGACATTCGTCAGATAGGGGAGAATCTCGTCAAGATGCATGCTAAACAAGCTGGATACGGCCACGTACCACCTCACAACTACTTCACATGTGAAATTTGTCCAAAGAATAATCAAGGATGTGCTATAGTTCAAGCTGCATTACAAGAACAAATGGACTTAGGATGGATTCAACACATCCGAGTCAAAACTGAGTACGACGTCAACATGGTCCAAAGATGTCAAGGAGAATACAAGATCTACAAAGTTGAAGATCTCGAAGGATCGGTAGTTAGGTTCCATAAGACTTTAAATGGACTTGCCTACTTTGGAACGAATTTCCTTCGTTACAGTAGATGCAGAATCTGTCGAAGAAATTCACGAGGATGTTTGCGTGTTCGCAACGACATTCAGAAACTAATGGATGATAATACCATTACAGTTCTTGCCAACAGAGAAGATGACGAAGTCTTTACCGTATCTCCTCAAATTAATCAAGTTGAACCAATGCAAGTCAAGTATGACAGCGAGAAGACAACAATTGCTCCATTAGTCATCTACTTACCAGGTCCTGTACCGTATGAGTCCAACAAGGCTATACCATACTAGTACAACGCTACATTCATTGAAAATGGTAAGGAAATACCATTACCGTCTGTTGTCAACATTGCTGATGTTAGTCGAGTCACCAAAAGTGGACGAGTCTTCAACAGAACAACAGAAAATGTGGAAAAGCCTTCTGAAGAAGCACCACATAGGCAAGACAATCATCCGACAAATGCTGTTCAAGCGAAAGAAAATGATGAGATCTTTAAGTTAATCCAGAGGAGTGAATACAACATTGTAGACCAGCTGCTACATACTCCGTCTAGGATATCTGTTCTTTCCTTGCTATTGAGTTCTAAAGCTCATAGGGAAGCTCTACAGAAAGTTTTGGAACAAGCTTTCGTAGAACCAAGTGTTACTGTAGGACAATTCAACAGTATCATTGCCAACATTTCTGCGGGAACTAACCTGAGTTTCTGCGACGAAGATCTCCGTGAAGAAGGAGTTGACCATAATCTTCCACTTCACATCTCAGTTGACTGCATGAATGATGTTCTCACGGGAGTCCTAATAGACAACACATCCTCCCTCAACATCATGCCCAAATCAACATTGTCAAGATTATCTTTCGAAGATTACCCGCTAAGAGATAGTCACGTCATCATCAAAGCATTTGATGGATCAAGAAAGTCAGTTTTTGGAGAAGTAGATCTTCCCATAACTATTGGACCTCAGACGTTCAAAATCACTTTCCAAGTTATGGATATCCCGGCACAATACAGTTGTTTGCTAGGTCGCCCATGGATTCATGAAGCTGGGGCAATTACTTCAACACTTCATCAGAAACTGAAGTTCATAAGAAATGACAAATTGGTAACCATATGTGGAGAACAAGCTTTGATCGTCAGTAACCTGTCATCATTCTCCGACATAGAACCAAAAGAAGTCGCTGGAACTAAATTCCAAGCGCTTTCCTTGGATAAGGAAAAAGGAAAGGAGAAAGTAGCGTCTATTTCTTCCTACAAAGATGCAATCCAAGTTGTAAAGGATGGCACTACCAGTGGTTGGGGGCACATTGAGATTCCTACCAACAACAAAACCAGAACAGGAGTTGGATTCTTTCCAACATCATCAAAGGCTATTCCAGGGATTGTGGTAGTTCTTCCAATTCAAGAAACTTTCCGCAGCGGAGGTTTTCTTCAACCTGTTCAACAAACAGTCAATACCATCGATACGGAAAACACCGATGAAGAGGAATGATTATCCTATCTCCACAAAGCAGGATACATATCCCTAACAGAGTCTGATTCACCTTGCTGTTATCCAACTAAGGGATCTGAAAGTAAGACTCAACCAATCAGTGACGAAGTTGCTAACAGCTTCACCACCAGAAGTCATGGTTCATCAGAAGAAGTTCCTCCTATCCCCGAAGAAACCTGGGACACATTAGGAGAACCAAGCGGAAAATTCGACTACATGGTGAAATACTCTGCTCCTGAAAGTTCAAAAATCTCTCTTGAAAACATTGTTCCAACGGGATGGAACATTGATTATGAGTACCTTACTCAGCCAAAAGAGATATATAACCCTTGCTATTCATCATCAGCATCTGGTGAAGTCATCATTGAGGATTATATCCCTAAGTCACCTTCCGAGGCTACGGATCTAGAGTTTACATACCTAGTCAATGCTATCTTGGGAGAAGAGCAAGACCAAAATACAGAAGAGGATGATCTCGAAAGTGTCTCTGACAACGAGTCTCTCCATTCAGAAGATTGGAAGTTTCCTCAGAAGAAAAACCGACATACTCCACTCGGAAATGGGTATGCTCACACCGCTCAGTCTGCTGAAGCGGAAAAAGATCGTCTGAGTGTTGCAAAGACAGTGGTTGGTAAATCAAGACCTACCACATGCCAACTCAAGCCTAAGGTGCCAGATTATTTAGTGCACAATGGGGTTTGCCACTATTGGACAGCTGTTGAAGTTTCAACTGTTGTTCGCACTCCTAAGTAGGAACTTTCACCGTTATTTTGTCCTCTCACCATAGCCCAGGGTGAAGAGATGTTTCATAGGGCTTTGAATTTTACTATTTCTTAGGAAAATGTCCCTCTTTGCTTCGCCCAAAGCAATAGAGTTTTGTTTTATAGGGTCTTTGTTTCAAGAAATGACTGTTGATAAATAAAAATGTCATTTTGTTCCTTCGTTAGTTTTTCCCTTTTCTTTTTTTCGGAAATTGGTAATCCTAAAAAACACCCTTAAAAAACATCAAAAATTCCATTAACTGCATACACCGAGTCTTCCCTCGTTGTCTAAATAAATCTCATCACACATATGCAGATTAATCATAAAACACCCCGTTGAAACGTACGATCGTATGACTTCTCCAAGCTTTGGGTTTCTTGTATTCGAGGCAGAGGAAGAAGAAGACAAAGAAATATCAAAGGAAATTTCACGGTTACTTCAACAAAAGGAAGAGGCCATTCAGCCACACAATGAGCCTCTAGAGATCATTAACCTTGGTTCCGATGGAAACAGAAAAGAGGTTAAGATTGGAGCTTCGCTCAGTTCAGAGATCAGAGAGAGTTTGATACAGCTACTCAGAGAATTCTCAGATGTCTTCGCTTGGTCTTATCAGGATATGCCAGGGTTGGATACCAGTATAGTGGAGCATCACTTACCATTAAAAGCAGAGTGCCCTCCGGTCAAGCAAAAATTGAGAAGGACTCATCCGGAGATGGCTATGAAAATCAAAGAGGAAGTTCAAAAGCAAATCAACGTTGGTTTCCTCGTCACTTCAGAATACCCTCAGTGGTTAGCTAACATTGTTCCCGTTCCTAAAAAAGACGGAAAGGTCCGCATGTGCGTCGACTACAGAGATTTGAACAAAGCTAGCCCTAAGGATGATTTTCCTTTACCACATGTTGACATGTTGGTTGACAGTACAGCAAAATCCAAAGTTTTCTCATTCATGGACGGATTTTCAGGATACAACCAAATCAAGATGGCACCTGAAGACATGGAGAAAACAGCTTTCATCACCCCCTGGGGAACGTTCTGCTACCGCGTTATGCCTTTTGGACTAAAGAACGCAGGGGCAACATATCAAAGAGCCATGACTACACTTTTCCACGACATGATGCATAAGGAAGTGGAAGTCTATGTGGATGACATGATTGCCAAATCAGAAAATGAGGAAAATCACATACAAAATCCGACAAAGTTATTTCAACGCTTACAGAAGTTTCAGCTTCGCCTGAATCCCAATAAGTGTACCTTTGGTGTCTACTCAGGAAAACTCCTTGGTTTCATCGTCAGCAAACGAGGAATTGAAGTGGATCCGGACAAAGTCAAGGAAATTCAAGAAATGCCTTCGCCTAGAACCGAGAAACAAGTTAGAGGATTTCTTGGACGTCTGAACTACATCTCAAGATTCATATATCTCATGACAGCAACTTGTGCTCCAATTTTCAAACTTCTACGGAAAAATCAGAGTTGCGTCTGGACAGACGATTGTCAGAAAGCGTTCGACGGCATTAAGGAATATTTGCTCGAACCACCCATCCTGTCTCCTCCAGTGGAAGGAAGACCTTTGATAATGTACTTAACCGTCTTAGAAGACTCAATGGGTTGTGTCCTTGGACAGCAAGACGAGACGAGAAGAAAAGAGCATGCCATCTACTACCTGAGCAAGAAATTCACTGACTGTGAATCCCGCTACTCCATGCTCGAGAAAACCTGTTGTGCTTTGGCCTGGGCTGCCAAGCGTCTCCGCCAGTACATGATTCAACATACTACTTGTTTGATCTCCCATATGGATCCGATCAAGTACATCTCTGAGAAGCCTGCCTTAACTGGGAGAATTGCCCGTTGGCAGATGTTGTTATCAGAATACGACATTGAGTATCACGCACAAAAAGCCGTGAAAGGAAGTATCCTAGCTGAGCACCTAGCTCACCACCCACTCAATGGTCATGAATCAACCAGTTTCGACTTTCCGGACGAGGACGTCATGTACCTCAAGATGAAAGACTACGACGAGCCACTACCAGACGAAGGACCTGAGATAGGATCCCAGTGGGGCTTAATCTTTGACGGGGCTGTCAATGCTTATGGACGAGGAATTGGGGCAATCATTGTTACCCCTCGAGGTACCCATATTCCACTTACTGCCAGATTAACTTTCAAATGCACAAACAATGAGGCCGAATATGAAGCTTGCATCATGGGTCTCGAAGAAGCCGTGGATCTAAGAATCAAACACTTGGATGTATACGGAGATTCTGCTTTGGTCATCAATCAAATCAAAGGAGAATGGGAAACACGCCTACCTGGGCTAATCCCTTACAAAGACTACGCGAGATGATTGTTACCATTCTTTGACAGGGTAGATTTTCATCACATTCCTCGTGAAGAAAATAACTTGGCTGATGCATTAGCCACACTCTCTTCCATGATTAGGATAAATCATTGGAATGACATTCCTCGGATCGATGTTATGCGCCTGGATAGGCCCGCTCATGTTTTCACAGTAGAAGCAATCATCGACGAAAAACCGTGGTATCACGACATCAAAAACTTTCTTCAAAGGCAAGAGTACCCTCTTGGGGCATCAAAGAAAGATAGAAAAACTTTGAGAAAGTTAGCTGGCAGATTCTTCCTAAATGAAGATGTTCTGTACAAGAGAAATTTCGACATGGTCCTGCTCAGATGCGTTGACAGAAAAGAAGCAGAAATATTCATGAGAGAAATACATGAAGGTTCCTTTGGTACTCACACCAATGGACACACCATGACAAGGAAGATACTGAGAGCAGGGTATTATTGGCTGACGATGGAGTCAGATTGCTACCAGTATGCAAAGAGGTGTCACAAAGGCCAGATCTACGCTGATAGAATTCACGTGCCGCCATCTCTTCTCAACATACTCTCTTCCCCTTTGCCTTTCTCCATGTGGGGAATCGACATGATTGGAATGATCGAGCCAAAAGCGTCCAACGGACATCGCTTCATCTTGGTAGCCATAAACTATTTCACCAAGTGGGTCGAAGCAGCTTCGTATGCAAACGTTACAAGACAAGTTGTTGCATGGTTTATCAAGAATCACATCATCTGTCGCTACGGCATTCCTAGCAAGATAATCACTGACAATGGGTCAAATTTGAATAACAAAATGATGAAGGAACTTTGTGAAGAATTCAAGATTGAACATCACAACTCATATCCTTACAGACCAAAGATGAATGGAGCTATAGAAGGAGCTAACAAAAACATCACGAAAATCATTTAGAAGATGGTCATCACTTACAAAGATTGGCATGAAATGCTCCCGTTTGCTCTTCATAGGTTACCGTACATCTGTACGTACTTCGACTGGAGCAACTCCTTTCTCCCTTGTATATGGCATGGAGGTAGTCCTACCCATAGAGGTTGAGATCCCATCAATGAGAGTTTTGATGGAGGCAAAATTAACAGAAGCCGAGTGGTGTCAAAGCAAATTCGATGAGTTGAACTTAATCGAAGATAAGCGTATGACAACTTTATGCCACGGACAACTATATCAACAAAGAATGAAGAAAGCTTTCGACAAAAAGGTTCGACCTTGCAGAATCAAAGAGGCGACCTTATGCTCAAAAAGATTCAATCTTTTCTTACAGATTCGAGAGGGAAATGGACTCCCAATTATGACGGCCCATACGTGGTTAAGAGAGCTTTCTCAGGAGGAGCCTTAATACTCACGACTATGGATGGAGAAGAATTCACCCGTCCTGTGAACGTCGACGCAGTCAAGAAATACTTCGCCTAAATAAACAAAAGAACAGCTCGCTAAGTTGAAAACTCGCAAAGAGCGACTTAGGCAAAAAAGAGCGTCTCGGTGGATCAAAAACCCGAAAGGGCGATTCAGGCAAAAGTTAGAGACATAAAAAAAATATATATAATCAATTCCGGTAGACTTAAAACCCGAAAGGGCTAGTTTACGCAAAAGTTAGGGATATATGGCAAGTAACTGTGTTTAGGACAAACTTGATCATTCGAAATCCATAGCGGAGTATTCATCATCAGTAGGTCATCTTCTACGAAGCACGCATGCAGCGCAATTCAAAGTGGAAAGGAAAGATAACGGTCGTCACGTTTCATCGCAGCTCTTTTCCTGAAAATTACCAATTTCCAACTTTGTAAATACTCTATGGGATCAAGCATTTGGCTGATTACCATTCCATAAATAATAATTTGAGCTTGGTGCCTTTTCTTTGCAATCGAGTCTTATTCAGTTTCTTAAAATGCGTATTAAGTTTAAACAGTCATTTTCTTGAAACAAATGTTTTCATAAAATAAAATGAATTTACTCGCAAAAGTAAAGGTGAAATTTCTTTCTGAAGATTACAAACAATAGGAAGAATGCAAACAGATGCTCCGAAAACGGTTGAGACTCCGGGAACAAATTTCCCCATGAGATCGCTCTGCGAACATCTCCCGATGACGGATCTTCACTTCAATTCATATCACTCAAAACAGCGGACAACTGGTAACCCGATATCCCCAACAGAATGCAAAGTACAAAATGCAAGAAGAAGACATCTTCTGATCAACAAAGATTCAAGTCGTATCACAGGATTTCACATCCGCGACAATTCCATTCACATTCACTTTACATTTTATAATCATCATAATATTCATGCACACTGCACACATCATAACTGCATAATTAGCATAGCATAGATAGGCTTTGATCATGTTCGTGCCCGGGTCACTGAGGCATATACTCGAGCTTCCCCTGCAAGTCATGAAAGAACCTTCCTCTTCGATGACGGTTCATACGCAAGGATTCACCAGCATGTCAGCAAGCAGTAATCTCCCTCAAAGAGATAGTTTGTTCACTACTGTTGTTATCCCCAACAGGTCGATAGATGGCAATCTTCTCCGGAAGATAGTTTGTCCACTTTTGGACTTTCTCAGCAGGATGATAGTTGGCAATCTTCTCCGGAAGATAGTTTGTCCACTTTCGAATCTCCCCACTAGAGATAACGAGTGGCAGTCTTCTTCATGAAGACAGTTCGTTTAAGAATTCTTTATTCAAAGTCAGCCAATGGCAGTCTCTTTCAATAGAAGACAGTTTGCTCACTTTTTCCTAAGCCAGGTCAACGAATGGCAGTCTCTTTTACAGAAGACAGATCGTTCCTCTTAAGGATTTCTCAAAAGGGTTGGCAAATGGCAGTCTCTTTCAATAGAAGACAGTTTGTTCCCCTAGAGATAACGGATGGCAGTCTTCTTCATGAAGACAGTTCGTTTAAGAATTCTTTATTTAAAGTCAGCAAATGCAGTCTCTTTCAACAAAAAACAGTTTGCTCACTTTTTTCTAAGCCGGGTAACGAATGGTAGTCTCTTTCACAGAAGACGGTTCGTTCCGCTTAAGGATTTCTCAAAAGGGTTGGCAAATGGCAGTCTCTTTCAATAGAAGATAGTTTGTTCCCCTAGAGATAACGAATGGTAGTCTTCTTCATGAAGACAGTTCGGTTAAGAATTCTTTATTCAAAGTCAGCAAATGGCAGTCTCTTTCAATAGAAGACAGTTTGCTCACTTTTTCCTAAGCCAGGTAAACGAATGGCAGTCTCTTTCACAAAAGACAGTTCGTTCCGCTTAAGGATTTCTCAAAAGGGTTGGCAAATGGCAGTCTCTTTCAACAGAAGACAGTTTGTTCCCCTAGAGATAACGAATGGCAATCTTCTTCATGAAGACAATTCGTTTAAGAATTCTTTATTCAAAGTCAGCAAATGGCAGTCTCTTTCAATAGAAGACAGTTTGTTCACTTTTTCCTAAGCCAGGTCAACGAATGGCAGTCTCTTTCACAGAAGACAGTTCGTTCCGCTTAAGGATTTCTCAAAAGGGTTGGCAAATGGCAGTCTCTTTCAACAAAAGATAGTTTGTTCCCCTAGAGATAACGAATGGCAGTCTTCTTCATGAAGACAGTTCGTTTAAGAATTCTTTATTCAAAGTCAGCATATGGCAGTCTCTTTCAACAGAAGACAGTTTGCTCACTTTCTCCCGAGTGGAGATAACGAAAGGCAGTCTTCTTCACGAGGACAGTTCGTTTCAGGATTCTTTATTAAAGCTGAGCGAATGGCAGTCTCTTTCAACAGAAGACTGTTCACTCACTTTTTTTGAGCGGGTAACGAATGGCAGCCTTCTTTACGAAGACAGTTCGTTTCGCTTAAAGACTCCTCAGCAAAGTCAGCAAATGGCAGTCTCTTTCAGCAGAAGACAGATTGCTCACTTTCTTTTCCTAAGCCGGGTCGACGAATGGCAGTCTCTTTCGCAGAAGACAGTTCGTTCCGCTTAAGGATTCACAGCAGGGTCAACAAATGGCAGTCTTTTTCAGCAGAAGACATTTTGTTCCCCTAGCGATTGGCAAATGGCAGTCTTTCCCGGGGAAAGACAGTTTGTCTGTTTAATACCCAAGGAATCGACAAATGGCAGTTTCTTCGCAAGAAACAGTTTGTCTGCTTCCGAGATGTTTTATCCCTATTAGGGTCGACAAATGGCAGTTTTCCTCCTAGGAAAACAGTTTGTTAAGTTCCCAGCGGAGTCAATGAATGGCAGTCGTCTTCTTCAAAAAAAAAGATAGTTCAGATTCCTCAGCACAATTGACAAATGGCAGTTTTCCTAGTAGAAAACAATTTGTTAATCCCCCCAGCACAAGTCGATGAATGGCAGTTTTCGTCCCGAAAACAGTTCGTCCACTTTCAAGCAAAGTCATTAGCTCATCAAAAGGACGCACGATCATATGGCATCCCTTCGAAGACGTCACATTGAAAAAAGGTATGATACAGTTTCTTGTCATCCGTCAAATGGCATCTCTCCAACGGACGCTGGTGAGAAGTTTGACAAGGAAACAAACCTTTGGAGATTTTTCTCTTTATCTGAGATATCGTCCAAAATCATAACCAAGACCCGTTTCGCGATAGGACATCCGAAACAAAGGGAAGTTGGTTACCTTTTTCTAAGTATCAACACATAGTCATAGAAGATGGATTGCGCATGTTACATTGCCATCCATACACCAGAATCCGCATAACACATTTTGACAGGAGTTTTGTCTCCCTATCCCCCGTAGAATGCGACGACGGGATCAAGTCATGCACAAGGATTTTAGTATCACTACAACATCTCAGGAGCGCCCAAAATTCGGGATTCTTTGGTATTTAAGTCTCTTTCACTCAGGAGAGATCGAGATATCAATCTCTCTCCCTCCAGTTGAAAGAAACTTAAATAGGGGCATCTGTCATACCCTAATTTTGACCCCCCCTGAGATGTCATACTTTCAGGATTTTCATCAGAATCAAAACAGATGCTCAGAACAATCACTTGTTCATCTGGTGCTTAATCGAGGGTGTTCAGAAACAAAGGAGCTCAGGCAAAGGATCAGTCAATAAAAGGGATGGTCTCTAACACAAACATAGGATTCAAAAACTTCATTCTATTCACCTATGATTGATTAGACACCCATCACTTGAACCCAAGTTTGCTTACTTCACCAGTCTAAGGTTTTGAGCCCCATCAAGGACTAAAATCAGGGATCACATTTGGGAAACCCTAGAAAGCTCCAGGGCATCACCCAAAGGCATCAATCATCTTCAAATAGCTCATATGAAAATATCCATAAGGCATTTCACTTCAATTCAAGGTCTACAGTCACCAATTTCACCTGGTCGACAATTAGGGTTTTTACCCTAATTCACCTGGACAGTTGACTTTTAATCAGGGGATGGATCTAAAACTCAAAGCATGGCTCAATATCCTCCAATAAATCAATATGATCCATTCATATCATTCATTTGATAAGGATAGCTTAATTCACTTGAAATCTCCAGTAACGCGATTCACCTGAAAAAGTCAACTATACAAGATCACCATTGACTTTTTGGAAATTTTGGTCAACCATGACTTTTGAAGTTTTAAAACATCAATATATGATATTTGAAGTCATTTGATCAAGGAAAATCAAGAAAATCAATAAAGAATCAAAAAGTCAAAGTTTGACTTTTCATACTTAGAAAATTTTCTAAGTATTTTCAAGTGATTTTTACCAAACTTTGGAAGGGAATATCTCAAAATTTCACCTACAAACTGAACAACTTTGTCACATATAATTTTTTGGCTAAAAATCAACCATTAAAGAGATATGGAGCTTCAAAGTGACTGCCTTCACAAAACTAGCAAGAAAACCCTAGTTTTCTTCAAACTTTATGGGACTTTTTCACTAATTTCCCTAAGGATTTTGGGCAAACACCAAACTAATGAATTGAAGTACATATCAAGGGCTTTTCAAATTGTATTCAACCATCTTCAAATTCATTATGAGATAAGAGATATGGTTCATCAAAGTTAGGGCATTTGAAGTGAAATTATGGGACATGTCCAAATTTGAACTTTGCAAACTTTGTACCAATGCCTATACCAATTGATGCATTCTTGTACATGATATATCAGAAGAGATTTGAAGGAATCAAATGCACTATTCCATCGTTTTTGGCCAAGTTGCAAGAATTCAATGCCATGTGATTAAGTAATCATTACAAACTTGGAATCTTGATGAATCACCAAAGAATCTTCTCCTAAGCCAATTAGACTTCACTTCTGCAACAGAATTGTCCCCTAAGATCACACAAAATCGATGGCTAGGGGATTGATCAAGTGGAATCAAAATTGCCATCATTGCATTTTGGATATTTCTTTGAATTCCTTCATAACCAAGAAACCAAATTAACCTCACTAAGCAAGCTCACTCTCTGCAAACACACTAAACTCTTTGCCTATAAATACAAGTGCATACCTCAGTAATTAGACACACCAAAGCAACAGAATTCTTGCTTTCTCTCTTCTTTCTTCATACTTAAGTTTTTCAAAGGTTCTTTGGCAAGAAGACTCGGATTCTTTAAACCAAAGCTATTCCTTTGAAAGTAAGTATTCAAACACATCAGGGGAGGCATTTAGAGGTGATCCAAACCTATGGAACACTTCTGTACGTGGAGGATCATCATCTTTAACCCTCACTTGGAGCTGTTGTAGTTGGGGTCGAGCAAGGGGTTCTGGGCAGTTTCAATCCAAGCTAAGCATCTCAACACCTTCCAGAGGGATCACTGAAGCTACCTGGATCATTGCAACAACTCTGTAACACACTTTGATCATAGCCAGATCTCCATTTTTGAGGTAAGTTTTAAGAGCTTCAAACTCTATAATTCACGCATGATAAATTAAAAATGAAGTTACCAGTCAGTTTCAGCACCTTTAAGGATCATTAACCCTCAATCAATTGCATCAAATCATGCATATAGAGTATTTCATGTTTAATTTCAGTTTTAGGGTTCTTCGTGTTCATGCGCGTGAATTTTTAATTACACTGAAAATAAATAAAATCAAAGGATACCATCATGATCCTCGTTCAAAAACGAGCAAAATCCATGTTTACATCTTTAAGTTTGGTTGAGAAACGAAGAAGATAACAAATTCAAAAATTTGAAGCTTAAGGTTGAAGATGAAGATGGTGGCGCCATTTTTTGAATTTCCCAGAAACGAGTTTATTTTATTTTGAATGATAGGTGTGTCACTTACGAATTCATCGTAGTGTCCCAATGGTTACAGCGCGCGTCCAAACTCTTGCCATGCCTTAGGTCTGGGGTTCGATCCCCCCCTCAGACCTTTTGTTTCATTTTATTTTTTCACTCATTTATGAACTTGTTTTGAAATATAATGACTTGGAGGTATTCACATAACAAGATGCGCGCCTGGTCCAGATGGTAAGTGTTTTAGCTGGCAACCTAGAGGGCGTGGGTTCAAGCCCTTTAGGAGACAAAACCAATTTTTTTAGCTCTTTTTTCATTCAATTTCTTCACAACTTCAACTAATTAATTCACCTATCAAATTAAATCATTTTCACTTGTTTTTTCACACATTTCTTATTTAATACATCTATTTTAAGGATATCCAAAAAAATCACAAAAAATATATTATTTCAATATATTTTAATTAGGTTTAAAATCATATGTTTTAAGTATGTTTCAATACTTTAAAAAATATAGTTTTTATTTGATTTTCAAAACTTAATCTCTTGCATCTATTTTTGTGATAAAACCCTAAACATTTAAGTCTTAATTAGGTAAAGGCTTTGCCTCTATCATTATTAAGTTGACTTTTGTCAATTTTCAAAAACCGTATTTACAAAATCTTCTTTCTGTTTTCAAAATATTCTTCTGGTATTTGAAGGACATTATTCCCGGTGAAACTCTTCAGATACCTATGTGACCTATGTCCATCTTCACTTCTTCTGTTTTCAAAAAACCTTTAACTGTTTATCATAAATATTCAACTGTTATCAATAAAATTGCTGGTAAGGCTTTGTACATACATCTTCAAAGGCCTCCACTCCATCCAGGTTAGGCTTTACAAGCTTTCAATTTACAGTCTTTATTTAAATTACTGTCAAATATAGAACTGTTCATATATATTAGAACTATGTCTGAGTGAAACCCTAGGACAGTTAAACTATATATATATTATATGACTATGGCCTAGGATTGAGAATGTCTTCCCGGTGAAGGCTCTTTCCTAATTAGAGATCTTTAGTTCAAACCCTCAAGATGAATTATTCCCGGTGAAACATCTTGAAAAAGCCTTAGAACCCAAACTAGGACACATCCACCCAAGAGGAATTATTCCCGGTGAAACCTCTTACCCATTTGCTTAAAGCCAAAATAAGTTCAAAACCACATAGCTTCCTCTTATGCTATAACAAGGACCCTCAATGACCCTCGATTAGCCTCCTCTTGGGCTTTGTACAAGGACCCACAGGCTTCTTAAAAGGATTTCCAGCTTCCTCTTGAGCTTGTATACAAGGACCCATCAGGTTTCTTATAAACATAGGAACATATCTTTAGTTACCTCTTAGCCTATCCTGGTGAGTTTCTTCCACTCTTAAAACCAGACTTTTAAACAAGCTAAGATTGTCTCAATCTCATATTGAGCACATCTTTTGGAATGAGAGACATGGACAGTCTCTATCACCCTTATCTTCATCAATCTTCCTTAGCAGAGTCTAGGATCCATATTTGCTCATCCTCAGCAAGAGTCAGCCTTAATCTTGGGCTTTAAAACAAGAAGTCTCAATTAGATAATCTTTCTGCCATCATTAAAAAACCCCTAGAAAGGGTCAGCCTCCACACATTCCTTCATTTTAACAAAAACCCCTGGAAAGGGTTAGCCTCCAAAATCACTCATTTAAATCCAAAACCCCTGGAAAGGGTTAGCCTCCAAAATTCATTCTTTCAAAGGATAATTTCACCAGCTAAGTCAAAAATTCCCTGGAAAGGGTTAGCTTCCAAAAAAATCAGTCTTTTAATAAATAAATCTTCCAGTAGAGTAAAACTCCCAAAAGAGTCAGCCTCAACCTTGGGCCTCATACAAGGCATCAAATAATAATTTCCCCAGTTAAGAGTCAGCCACAACCTTGGGCTTTGTACAATGCAGATAATAGAGTCTCCCCAGTGAGTCCTTCACCATCAAGTAGCCACAACCTTGGGCTTTGTACAAGGCAGATAAACCACATATCTTGTGTCAAAGATTCATAACCTTTAGGATCTTTTCCCCATAGAGTCATCCATACTCAGTTTCTTTAAGAGTCCGCGACAACCTTGGGCTTTGTACAAGGTAGAAAACAATGTTTTCCCTAGCCAGAGTCAGCCACAACCTTGGGCTTCATACAAGGCACAAAATAGAGTCTCCCTAAGTAGAGTCAGCCACAATTCTGGGCTTTGTACAGAATACCAAAAAAAATCCATCAAATAAACATTCTCCAATTAGAGTCAGCCTCAATTCTGGGCTTTGTACAGAACCTAAATTCCCTGTAGTTAATCCCCAGTGGAGTTATCTCCCAGAGTCAATAAATCAATCAAAAGCCTCAAGCTTGAGCCTCATACAAGCCAGCTAAAAAATCAAATCTTTCAAACAGTAGATAGATATAGCTTATCTCTATAGAGAGATCTTTCTCCTATCTCACCACATTCAAACAAACAAACATTTCAATTTCAATTTCAATTTCAAACATTCTCCCATTTAGGACTGTGAAAGGCATGCTCTAAGGCAAACAAACCCAGACTTGTACACTTTCCCTAATTTGGATGAGAATCCTTCTTTCATTTAAGAGACACGCGACTGGCATACTTGTAAACATACAAGTAAGGTCACTATCTTAATGAAATGAATTCAGCTTTTCTGTCACTTTAAAATGTTTGTGGTGGAATAGTAGAAATACCTCTCTATAAAGATGACTTCATGTCTCTTTACTGTAAACAGAGATTCAATTCAAAGCTTCAACCTTGAGCTTCAAGCAAGGCACCAAAAATATATTAATTTCCCCAATTAGTTCCCCGAACTACATTAAGCTATGACTTCCATTAGGGATATGTAGGCATGAGGTTCACAAGGAATCTCAGCGAGCTAATAAAACACCAAAAATAGTCAGTTTGTCTGTCTGTCTTTTCAATTCAATTCAATTCTCTCTCCTAACACAAAGGAGAAACTTTCCCAATGATAAGCAACAAACACAATCACAATGACACAGAGAAGGTTCCCGTAGAGTACTACGGATATGTAGGGTGCTTAAACTCTTCCCTATGTATAACCGACCCCCGGACTCCAGAATTTCTAGTCTAGGTGAATCCCCACACTTAGAAAACTCTTAGGGTTTATTTGAGATCTTTTTTCCCCTCTCCTACTCGTAGGATAATTAAAAAGTTCGTGTGATATCGTAGGAAGAACTGAATCAAAATTCATCCCGCCACGGGCGCATTCTCTTTCCAAATTTCGCGTGAAGGGTCTAGCGTGCCGTCCTCCCAAGTGAAATGGGGAGGTAAAGAAAACGACACCACAAGGATGTTACAACATTTATGGGCGGTTACAATCGTTACGAAAATGATAGATCGTAATAAGACCAAGGGTTTCTCTATAAAAGGGGCTCTCATCCGAGGGATAAGCAAGACACAACTCTTGGGGAACGCATTCCACAATCGTTATGCGTCCGACATGTAGTTCAAAATTGTTCTGTAGGAATAATAATTAAATCTTTTATGTAATATGCTTTAAAGAAGAATTCATGTAAACATAACTGATAATCAATTTATATTGATTGATCCTTGATTGACTAGTCTTAGTCTGTATACTCAAGAAGACAGTGATAGTTTGCCATCGTGGGAAATCTTCTTCAAGGGACCATTTGTGTCAAAATTCTTAAAGGATTCGTTGATCGTTATATCTCTTATGGGACCAGTTGGGTCAAAATTCTTAAAGGAATCATTGATCGTTATATCTCTTAGGGGACTAGTTGGGTCAGAATTCTTAAGGGATCACTAACAGAATTGATTAATGTTTGATTGTTAGTCACCGACAGTTGTCCCGTGCAGTTGTTATCATTTCTATGATTAGTGGATTAAGTTCTTTTCTAAGGCAAAATCACTTTGACGGGTGGACAGGATTAACCTTTTCTAAGGGGAACCTGGATAACTGAATGTGTCATCTTTCTCTTTATTGCATGCGCTAATGTTTATCTTAAACGAATGTTATTCTAAAAGGGCAACATTTTGAAAACCCAATTCACCCCCCCCCCCCCCCATTTCTTGTGTTTTTCTCTACCTTCAATAGATTCTCAAATTAATCTAAATATTAAATCTTAATTGGTATTAGAACCAAGTTTTAATACCAATGGAAGGATTTAATATTTAGATTATATTGAGAATACATATATGCAAATTATAGCATATTATTATTTTAGAGAATAGTTAAGAACGACGACGCGTACCTTGTAGGATTTGAGAGGCTGCCATCAAAAGACTGTGTATGAGATGATTACTAACCTCATTACTGTTTAGATTTTTTCAGAATATTTTAATCGTTCAATGGGGCAACGCTTAAATAACTAAATGGATGAGGGTAAGGACCTTTCACTGGGCTTAACTGAATATATTAGAACAAAATTGGTTTGTACCATATCTCTAAAGTTTTGACGATAATAAAGTATTTAAAGAATAATTGGGTATACTAATATATGTTAAAGTGTGCAGGACCATAGAAAAAAATTTATGATATAAACTTAGTACTAGCACTAAAAATGAACATTAATTAAAAATAAACTAAAAGATCCATACTTTGAAGACTCAGACTCTGTTGGAGGTCAACTTCCTATGAAGTTCTCAGACTCTGAAGAAGGTCAACGCAAGGATCAAGAAGACTCAGATAGGTCACTATCAGACTCATAAATCATTTTGTCTTCTTCTAATAACATGCAGATGCAAACAATAATCTGCACATACAATTGGGATGTAACAGATAATTCCTCTTGAAGCAAAGGGAATTCAAATGTCTTTTTAATGGCCTTAACCATATCAAGAAATATTCCAATGTCTATGATCAAACTTCTCCAAGACTCACCTATGCAAGCTCTTTTCTTCAACGACTTTTTTTTGTCTCTCTATGTGAAGAGTTGAAGACTTGAAGAAAAATAATAAATCCTTGACTATCGAAAGATTTGTTACTATGTCTAATCAAAAGCACAACTTTAACTTATAATTTCTTATCATTTGTATATCTTAGAAATTCATAAGTCTTAAGAGTCTTTTTTAGTTGAATTTTGTTTACACCACTAATTGTGTATCAAGTGTAATATTCAAACACTCTTTAATCTGATTAAGTTATTTTATTATTAATCTCTTACTTATGTGCTTTAGCATCTGAAGTCTCTTTGTTGTATGCTTGAGCATATAAAGTCTCTTGCTTGTGTGCTTGAGTATTAAAAGTCTCTTACTTATGTGTTTGAGCATTGGCATTTGGCATTCTCTTTCTTATGTGCTTGAGCATTTGTAATTAGTTGTAATTGTAGTGAAATCCCTTGGAAGTGCAAGGGGACTGGACTACTCCAGTTTTCTGGGAGGATCTAGTATAAACTTTCTTGTGTCTCTATTTGTTTCACTCTCTATCCTGAACCTATTTTTATCCACTGCAAACAATTGCCTCTGTATAAAATTATAGACTTTGAGGTCATAATCTAATAAGAGATTTTTACATAAGAAATAAAAATATAACACAAACCAACCCACCCCCCCCCCCCCCCCCCCCCCCCCCCCCCCCCCCCGCATTTCTTGTGTTTTTCTCGCCTTCAGAACGGTCTAAGCTATCCTAGTTCATTCAAACACAAAACTCAATCAAATAACTCATTTGTAATTAATGTTTAATAATACAATTTACCATTTTATTATTTATTAATAATTAATTATGTCTATCCATATTTGATTAATTAAATAATTAATCTAACAAAAGATTGATTCATGTTTTGGAAATATGAATAGTTATGAAATTAATAGTTGTATCTCCGGCGTGTGTAACACCCGTATTTTGATTTATTAATTAATTTGAATTATTTTAGTAATTATCGAGTTTTGGCGAATTTTGAGCGACCGAGTCGGTATTGTTACGGGATAGCGGGTCGATAGTTAGTCGTAAATTTCAATATTTTCAGTATTAGAAATATTATTAAAATAATATTTGACGTTTTGGGAATTTTCCGAGTAATTAACATTAGACCGAGAATTTGAGATTAAGAGTTAATGGGGGTATACTTTAATTATGTTAATGGGCTAAGTGAGGTATTGTGCGTGTTGTGCGTGTCGTACTAATTAAATAGGCATTTTTTAAAATAGTCAATTTTCACTTTTATGTTTTTTTTAGTCAAAAAATCACCAAAAATCATAAAATATAAAAAAAAAATCAAAAATAGTATTTTTTTATCATTTAATTATTATTTTCGTATTTATTTATTAGGCATTTTTAAAATATTTTTTTCATTAAAATCTTTATTTTTTGGATTTTTAGTCCAAAAATCATGAAAAAAAAAAGATTTACAAAGATTTTGTTCATATTTCTAAATATTGTATAATTGTATAGTTTAGGAAAGAATCAACCTAATTAGTTAAATATTTCAAAAATCAAAATCAAATTATATTTGATTTAGAGTTATTATTTATTAATTAATTAATTGATTCTTTTAATATTTTTGTTAACCTAATTTTTATGTATAAATAGCACTAGGTTCTACACTTTAAAAAAAAAACTAACAATTCTAACCCTTATTCTCACTCACTCTCTCTCTTCCCACAAACACAAAAAAATATTTTCTCCTACTTCTCCTTCTTCAGGGTTGCAATTCCGGTTGCAGCACAGTAATAAATTTTTCAGCCTATCAGTCGAATTCTGAAACTAGGGTTTCGATTTGCTCCAATTTTTTTCCAGAAGTTCAGAAAAGAACCGTAGAACAATACTCCTTCAGAATAGAATTCTAAAAGATTTCAACCCTCAAAATCGCAAATTCCTCTTTTTTCTATTTATTTCGATTTAATTTCTATTTTCATATTTTTAAAAAAATCTAAAAAAAATTGTAGTTTCGTGTTCTTATTTTAATTGATTTATAATTAGGTTTTTATATTTTTTTGATTTTATATGAAATCACTTTTCTATTATCCCATTTTCGTTTTAACCGTAACATTGCGTTGGTTTATGAACAGGTTTTCTATGGATTGACCAAGTGGATGGTACCCCAATTGCTTTTTTGGCCAAAAACCTTTTGGTATTTGGCCAAATCAAGGTTATTCATATTTAGCCAAAAATCTTTTGGTACTTGGCCAAATCTAGGTTATTCGTAATTTTGTCCACAATTTAATTTTCTAAACCCCAATTTTTTTCTTGTGTTATTTTTTTTTTTGAAAGAAAAGAATATATTTTATTTCAAAAAATATATGTACAATAACAAACTAGTCCCTCCATACAAGGACACTCACATCATAAGCAAAGCTATGTGCTTCCTATACTTGGTTTTTAGCCAAGTTCTAAACACTATTGTATCTATAATTCTACTCACAACTAAGCTAGTATCTTCATGTGTTTCTGTTCCAAAAATCCTACCATTACGATATTGCCAAATACCGTAAATGGTCTCAGCTATAGCTATTTTCAGCACGTGGGATCGGAAGCTTTTACCTTTAGAGTGCTTGCTTATCCATTCAAACTCATCCTGCCACTGAACAGGTAAGTGTTTCACCTCTAACCAGAGTAAAATATCCTGCCATATATGCTTGGTCACACAGCAATCAATCAGCAAATGATTAGTATCTTCCACCCCATTCTTACAAAGGCTGCAAATGTCATCTTGCAACATCCCAAGCCTCTTCAATCTACACTTGGTTGCAAGTCGATTATGACAGACAATCCATAAGAAAATAACTTCCCTGGGTCTGGCAGCATTGTGCTGGATCATATGGCTCCAAGTCACCTCCACATCCTCCTTCAAGACTTTATCATATAGCTTCTTCATGGTAAATCTTCCCCGTCTTTCCATCTCACTCCAATATTGCCTATGAGCCTGTACATCTTCTCTCCGGGCCATGATCTCTTTTAATATCCAGGATGCAGTGATAGGTAGGGTAGTATTCCAGATATTAGCTTGCTTAATAAAATAGGTATGGACCCATTTCACCCAAAGACTGTCCCTCTTAATACTCAGATTCCAAAGACATCTCATCATGGCAATATTACACCAAACCTCCATGTTAATAAGGTTCATCCCACCATATTTAATGGGACTGCACACACGAGACCAGGCTATGGGACTCTTACGGCTTTTATCAGTACCTGTCCAGACAAAAGCACGACAAATAGCCTCTATTTTATGAATCACATGCTTTGGGATGGGGAAGCACATCATCCAGTACTGAGTTATAGCAAGGAATATGCTCTTAACCAGTAAAATCCTGCCAGCAATGCTAAGTAATTTGGAAGACCAGTGATTAATTCTACTCAGTATTTTATCAATTAGAGGTAGATAGTGAATAGTGCTAAGCTTTTTGCTAGCAAGAGGAACTCCAAGATACCTGACTGGGAGAGAGCCTCTACCAAACGCCGTGATCTCTTGAATTCTGTTACACACCTCTTCCTCAATACCACTATGGAAAATCTTGCACTTTTGGGGATTCACACATAGGCCAGTAGAATCAGCAAAGGATTGAAAGGCCTGCATCATGAGTTGGACAGAATTGGGATCGCCTCTACTAAACAAGAGAACATCATCTGCAAAAGCAAGATGAGTGATTCCCAGTTTAGCACATTTAGTATGGTATTTAAAAGAAGTGTTTTTTGTCATTTTCACCATGACTCTATGCAGGTAGTCCATTATGATGACAAAAAGCAAGGGGGAGATCGGGTCCCCTTGCCTAAGGCCTCTTTGAGCTTCCAATATCTCAGTATACTCACCATTAATATTGAACCTATATGTAGCAGTGGATGTAACAAGCATGATCCAATCCACAAACTGTTTTGGCATGCCTATCTCATTCAGGATACACTCAAGAGAATTCCAGTCGACCATGTCATATGCTTTTTGAAGATCAAGCTGCATCATACAATTTGGAGGACCATGCTTCCTACCATATCCTTTCATGAGTTCAGTAGCTAACAGGATATGATGGTGAATCTGTTGGCCAGGGATGAAAGCAGCCTGGCTGTTATGAATGATATCTTTAAGAACATCACCTAATCTTTGTGTCATAATCTTTGAAATAATCTTGTAGAAGGTAGTACATCCTGCTATAGGCCTATACTCCTTGATGGTACTGGCTCTAGCATGCTTAGGGATCAATGTGACAATCGTACTGTTAAAAGCCCTGTATAGCTTGCCTTTTTGAAAGAACTCCTGAACAGCCTGGATTACATCATCTTTGATAATGGACCAGCAAGCCTTAAAGAACTTAGCTCCATAGCCGTCTATGCCTGGGGCCATAAGATCACCAATGCCCTTGAGAGCCTCCTCTATTTCCTGAACAGTAACATGTGCCACAAGCTTTTCTCTTTGATGCACCTTTATCTGATTGCCTTTCCTAAGAGCCTCAATATCCACTTTCTTCAAGTTTCTAGCTCTGCTGCCCATCAGGCTACCATAGAAATTTAGCACCTCATTTTTTATATCACTTTGCTCAGTAAGCATAGTTCCATCCTCTTGCCTTAAACAGTCCATACTCCTTTGTTGCCTCTTAGCCTTTATGGTAGCATAAAAATAAGCAGAGTTGCAGTCCCCTTTAGTCAGCCAATCAACTTTTGATCTCTGCTTCAACATACTATTCTCCAAGTTATTAAGGTGAATAACTTTGTCAGTTATTTCCTTAACCTTCATGATTCTAGTTGCATCCATTCTATTCTGGCTAAGATCAATTTGAGCTTCTTCAAGATCAGCTCTAGCTTTCTTAACTTGGGCACTCAGATTGTTTACCTCCTTACTAAACTGAGTTAGAATAGGTTTCAGCCTCTGTAACTTGTTCCACAAAATGAACATGGCAGTACCATTGATAGGTTTATTCCAATTCTGCATGACAACTTCCTGAAAACCTGGCATCTCAGTGATACAATTATAGAATTTGAATCTCCTCACAGTAGATTTCCTAGGCCTTTCCTCCTCAAAACTAAGAAGGGCATGGTCTGAAACATTAGGAGCAAGGCACTTCAGGATTTTATCAGAATTACTAAGAAACCAATCAGTGTTGCCAAGCATACGATCTATCCTAGAATAGATAGTCCCAGTGGTGTGCTTGTTACTCCAAGTAAAGTGGTCACCTCTACTACTCATTTCACTTAGGCCAGTCTTGTTCATCATCTCCTGAAGATCTTTAAACTCAGACTCACAAACCAGTTTACCACCTATTCTATCTTGTGCAGTCATAACATTATTGAAATCACCAAGGATGCACCAAGGTCCTTGAATAGTGGTATGATGCTGTTCCAAAGTAGACCACAATATCTTCCTCTGGGCCAACTGGTTATAGGCATAGACAGCAGTAAGGTAGAACTTAAACACTCCCTGATTATCAAAAACTATGCAATGAAGAGCTTGATCTGAACATCTAACAATTTGAATATCATACTTGGCTGCATTCCACGAGATCCACAGTCTACCATTAGCATGCTTTTCATAGTTGTCAATATAGCTATTATGGAAATTGAGCTTCTCTCTAATAGACTTAGCTTTATTCTCTTTAACACGAGTTTCAATGTAAATCATAATATCAGGTTGTAAACAACGGAGACGGGAGCTAATCTCACGGATCTTACCTGAATTATTGAGCCCCCTAACATTCCACGAGGCTAACATGGGTCACCATCTGAAGGCACTAAAGTATCCTTCGAAATACCTAGTGCTTCAAACCCATTAAGGCAGTTAATCACATTAGAAGTTCTAGCAGAAACAACTTTCTTACCTCGATCACGGCTAGAGATCACTTTTGTCCAGTTATCACCCTCATCCTCTTTAGATTCCTCAGTGTGCTGCACAATAAGAGGTTTTGGTGTTTTGATCTCCTCAGGGATTGTAATGCCTTCTTTCCCCTGAACTTCCACACTAGGCTCCTTAGGCTTTTGTTGCCATTTCCTCTCTATCTTCTTCATTGGCTCTTTACATTGATGTCCCAATTTCTTGCACTTGTCACAAAACATAGGCCTCCATTCATACTCCACATATTGTGTCAATCTTCTACCTTCATTATCCTTAATGGCTATTTCCTTGACCATGTCCTTTGTGATGTCTACTTCCACCAGAATTCTGGCATAAGACACTCTGTGTTTACTAGCCGTGCATTCATCCGTGACCAGAGGAACTCCAATGGCGCTACCAATCTTACTCAAACTCTTAGCCCCCCATAGGTACAGTGGGAGTTGAGGAAGTTTGATCCAAATTGGAAGCGTCCGCAGCATATCCCTTTTCAGGTTGAAATCAACTCGCCATTCTTGTATCAACAGTGGAACATTCCTCATCGTATAAGGTCCTCTCATGAGAACAGCATCAAGATCCTCATGCGATTGAAATCTGAGAATGAAGTAGCCTTCATCATTGTAATACAAATCCGGGGTCTTAACGAAATTCCAAGTCTTCACCATAAAGTTCTTGATCATGTTCATGCTGAAATTTTCTCCCAGCGCATAGAGAATAAGAGCATTCTTCCAAAATTGAATCTCCGATTGGACATCGTCTTCCTCTATCGCTATTTCAACTTCGCCATCAACCAGCGTCGGAGCCACATATTGGATTGATAATCCTTTAGAAGGATTCCGATTCTCAGTCAATACATCAACCCAGAGTTTTCGATCAGATTGTGTCTTCCCCTTCACATTTCGGTCTTCATCTGAATCTAGGGTTTCATCGTCTAACGAAGGCGGTATCGTCTTCATCGTCTGTGTTTGTTCTCCCGGCGGGACAACGGTTTCCTCTATCTGAACAGGTTGGTCCTTCTCCACCGTGGACGGTGCCGGAGAAGGTTGCGTTGCCGGAGACGATGGCACCAATTTTGGCCTCCCTCGTCCTCGCTTCCCGCGCGTCCCCATTTCAAAGTCCAACGAGACTAAAATATTACTATTATTATTATTATTATTATTATTATTATTATTATTATTATTATTATTATTATTATTATTATTATTATTATTATTATTATTATTATCATCGTCTTCATTATTAACATTATTACTATCCTTTTTTGCAGGTACTTCCTTTGGCCATTAACCTTGTTTTAGCCAAACAATTTTGCTGGCCACTTTCTCATCATGCACCCTCATGGAGCAGCCACACAGAATCCAGAGCTGAGTTTCTTTTTTTCTCTCCTCTTATTTTTTTTTTTATTTTCCTCATTCCTTTCTAAAAACAACACTTTTATTAATTATTTTTAAAAACTATTTTTTATATAACAACAACCTATTTTTGATAAAATTAACTTCTATTGTTAAGTTAAATTAATTTTAGTTTTTTTTGATAATTATGATTAATTTAATTTAGGTTTGTTTAGTTATTAAAAATAATCAGGGTTACCCTCTCTCCAAAAATTTTGTTTGCCTTATGTCATTTGCCTTGCCTTATTTATTCTATTAACTCTGGTTAACTTACTCCCCATTTAGGGTTTAGCCTTTTTTATTTTTCATTTGTTTGTATAAATTATTATTATTTTAATTTTTGATTCGCCACGTTATAATTGTTGAGATCTTTAATGCACTAACATTTTTTTTCTTCGTGGCTAATTCTCAGGAGTAACCAAAATCCTTCAGCCATGCGCCATACCAATCGAAAAGCTAAGTTTTAATCCTTTTCTTATTTAAATCATTTCACTGTTATTTTTTGCCTTACGAATTAAATTAGGGTTCGCATCCACCGTCAATGAATCTCTCATACACTCACCCCTATTATTTTCCGTTTAATTCTCAGAATTTCAGAGTCAATAGAGGGTTCGAGGAAGATCAAGGCATTCAAAGATAATTAAACTAATTATTCATCCCTCTTATTTTCTGCTTTTTATTTCCCCCTTCCCGCAGGTGTTTATTGTAATAGCGTAGGAACATTTATTTTCTCTGCTTTTAAATTTCTGAATAATATTAATTGTTGTGGTTAGTAATATAGGGAGTGCAACCATGAATTGAATTAGGATAACTAATTACAAGATAAATATCTGAATTAACCACCTGATTGTGCCACACACGCACCTTTAGGGTAATCCCTCTTGTTGCTTGTTGCCTTATTACTGTTGCCTTAATCTTGTTGCCTAAGAATAGTCAAGTCCCTCGATTCCGAGGATACCTGTCATACCCCAAAATTTGCCCATACTATTTCTCCTATTCAAAAGTCAAATCAAGATACAAAGCTCCAAGATACACTCTCTTAAGCAAAGATCATAGAATTAGGGTTTTGTTATTCTGAAGGAAAATCAATGAATCAATAGCTCCAAGGCATTCCATATTACCTCTATGACAATTCTTAAGTCTCAGCTCAAAGGATTGGTCACTCAATTGTTCAGAAGGTCAACAGTCGACTAGATTGACCTAAAAGTCAACTGTGGTCAAAGTACAGTCAAAACTCCTGATTTTTTGTCAACATCCTTCCATTGAAGTATCATTCACCATTTGATCAAGAATTGATCATGTTTCATCAAGGAAAGATCAAAAATCAACAGTTCAAAAAGTTTCTAAATTAGGGTTTGTATAGGAGAAAGTCAAATGAACTTTGACCAGCCATAACTCCTACATGGAACATCAGAAATTTTCCATCCAAAGCTCATTTTGAAGGAAATTTGATTCTCTGCAATTTTGTCTCTCACACGCAAAGGCTAAAAATGCTTCATTTGAGAGATATGGACCAAAACATTATAGGTCCCTTTCAAAAGTCAACAAAAAGTCACTTTTTTCAAAAGGATACACAAGGAGCATGGAAAATCATTTTGATATGAGACCAAAGACACTGGTTAGAGGACTCTCTAAGGTTTCTAAAAAGTCCTAGAACTGTTCCATACCTAAAAAATTGAGAGAGATATGCCTTGTCAAAGTTGGACTATTTTGGAGGGAAAAATGTGAAAGAATTGGAATATTTTTGCAAATGGGCCCAAATTATTTTGATTCAACCTTGATCCACAAGTTACCCAAGACCTAAAAATCAATTTCCACGAATTTAATTGAATTATTTGATTTATTATGAATTTTTATTCATATTAAAAGTGATTAAAATCAAAATAAATCATAAAATTACAAGAGATTTGATTTGTCATGGTTTCTAACTAATTCTAATCTTCATTTAAACCATATATTCAGTACAATTTCGTGCAAGAGAGATTGATGGAAGAAAGATCAAATATTAGCCAAATTTAGAAAGCATAAAATCAAATTTGCAATCACATTAAATTCTTGATTCAAAGAAGATTTGATCATATTTTCTTGACCTAAATCAATTCCTATAAGTACCTAACACTCACAGATGCAAGGGTTACACAAAATTCTGCTCTGAAGATCCCTAACCAAGTTTGCAAAAGTTCAAGAAAAAATCAAATTTGGATTCTAGATTGCAGGCTATGGCTACGGAGAATGAACCGTAGGTAAAAGCACGCACAGGGCTAAGGCGACGGAAGCATGAGGGAGACGATGGCGTGTCACGCCATCATTGGTCCATTCAAATCCAGGAAGCGCGCGCAGTAAGAGAGCAAGCTTGGGGATCCGGTGCATTAAGACCTATGTGGATGCTATGGTCCTTCAACGCTCATCCATTGGATTATCCCTTCTTCAGATCCAACGCACAGAATACGCAGGTGCACCAAAGACCACGACGCGTGCGCCACACAGGATCGACTAGATAAGTTTTCAAATTTTTTTTCTTTTTAATTACATAATTCTTTTATTTGTTTATATTTATATATCTATATATATATATATATATATATATATATATATATATATATATATATATATATATATATATATATATATATATATATATATATTAGTTTTTATTTGTTTTTTCCCTTTTACTCATAAAAACTAATTAATTTCAAAATCTTTTTTTTATATAAAAATATTAATATTTATATAACATTTATATTAATATCCTTTTATATTTATATTCTTTTAATACTTATTTATTTATTTTCCTTTACAATATATTTATATTATCTAAATTATTTTATTTTATTAATATATTTATTTATTTATATATTTCACTTATCTATTTTAATATTTTTAAATAATTCCTGTTTATTTTCTCTTTTATTCATAAAATCATAAAAAATGCTTCTCCCGATTATATTTTCTTTCCTCCGATTTAATTAATTAGGTTGCGAAACCAATAATTAATTAAATCGATTGTGTTGCTTTATTCAATTTACGCCCGAATCAGAGTTTATGAGAATTTGCGCTACACTAAAAATAATATATTTTTTGTGTCCTTTTCAGGGTTGACTTTTCAGATGCCTTCCGACTACGCGCCACGCCTATTACAAAGCTAAGTCCCGATCTAATCCTCATTTAAGTATTGTTAAGTATTTTTATTTATTTTAGGGTCTACCTTTAAATATAATGAACTCCGCCTACACTCAATTCTTTTTTTTTCTGTTTGTCTTTGTTCTGCCAATTCTTAAGGGTTAACCCCGAGTACTCCCGACTACGAACCATATCAGATCAAATGCTGCCCCTGTTCAATTTTCTTAAACCTGAAGATGTAGAGTGGTTTGTATACCAGTCGGTATCTGAAGGTGGAAGAGGATTGAACAATACCTAAAGCAAATGTTGCCTTCAAAGTTATTGAAACTCCCTCGAAGCTGCCTCGGTAAAATGTGATGATTTTCCCAATTGCTAAGGTATCCTCGCATGATGCCTAAAAAGATAAAATGACTATTATATCCTTCCCTTAGACTACCTGCCCTCTTTATGGTAGGGACAATTGTAGCAACCTGCCCTAAAAATTTAGCTTTTAGAGTCGCCACCTATTCTACCAAGGCGAATAGGAAACCTCGCGCAGTTAAGAGATCAGGGTAAGATACTATATTCAGGTCGAGGGAAGGTGTTAGGCACCCTCAACCCTTTCCTATGGCTTTGAATCTAAGGTTAACAGTTTTATGGCTAAGAGTATTAAGGTAAGGTTTATGCTTTTGAGGGTTAAATAATTAAGGGAAATGAAACGGGAAAAAATGAGATTTAGAGGGAAGGGGACTCGCCTTGTTGCCAAGTGCCTACGTACCTCCTTATGGAGGATCAGAGTCTACGTAGTTCGGGGAAGGATTGTACGCCCTTAGAGTTGAATTTTGATTTGAGATGGTTTTTAGAGGCTTTTTGAGTGGCCTACCGCAGTTTGATGATTCGTAGTTTTGAAAAGTGTTTTAAGATTTGGGCGTACAACCCTGATTTTAATTTGTACCATTAATCGCGATGATCAATAGGTTTGATCACCATAATTAACAGATTAATAAAAGTATTGCTAATTATTCTAATCGATTGATTCGATTATCACTGTTAGCAAATTGATGTGTTTTAATTATTTAATTTTATCGTTATCCCTCATAATCAATAGGTTTGATTACAAATAATAACGAATTGATAAAGGGACGCTAATCATCGTAACCAATAGATTTGATTAAAACCATTTAGCAAAATAAATTTATTTGAATTATACTTAATTAATTGGTTGACTACTACCCATCGTGACCAATAGATTTAATCGAAACGGATAATAAATTAAACCTTAAAACTTTGGCCAAATGGCCAGTGGGATTGGGCAAATCCTAATATGTATAACCTTTCCAGGGTTTTTGTGATCTATAATATTAATTAAAATTTATTAAACAAATTACCTAGAATAATCGAATGACCGGGGAGATAATTATCATAACCCTAATTCTAACTTCATAATCCTAATCCTAATTATATTAATTGATTAAATTAAACATATTTAATAAATATTTAATCTAATAACTAAATAAATAATATATGGGAAATAAAAAGTATAGAAAACCTGGTTTTGCTTCTATGTGGTGAGCCCTTGAAGGTGCATGGTATGCCTTCAGCCTTGTGTACGTTAGATTGGATTGTAGGAGATCCTGTGGTGCCTGGATGAGGGCGCATGGTAGGAACACATGCGTGGGAAGCACCAGATCTGGGCGATAAAGGGAAGAAAGAAACAAGCTACCACAGGCTGGGTTCGAACTCACGAACCCCAGGTCAGTCCCTTTCACCTTTTGCCAATGGGGCTGCGTGTATATTATGATAAAAAAATTGTCTGGATTAATTAAATAAGAAATATAAACCTGATTGGGAAATTCAACCAAGCAAGTCAACTGGGCCCCACGTCTGCGCTGAGCCACCAATGAAAAAGAGAGAGAAATCTGTGATGATGTTGACTGGCCAATCAGTGTCTCGCACGCGTTTGGAGAGAGAGGGGGATTGTTGACTGGCGAATCCAAACGTCACACGCGTGACCAAAGAAGTCACGAGTACTATTCATCATCTTCATCCCATGCTCCTGCGGAAATAGCTGCGAGTTTTGATACCAAATTTCCTGCGGATTTCTCTATCTCCCCTACAAAAATTAGAAGCTTGATATAACAGCGTTAGCAATGAAACCCAGGTGCCCAGATCCCCTCAAAATCTTCTCCTGAATACGATGGCGACATTGGTTTTAACTAAAACGGCCGCTATCACGCAGTTCGAAGCTTTACAGATCGAGAGCCCTAGCCATGGTAGATCGTACTATGGCTGATACAACTCTCCAATGTTGGTTCATACCTGCTCTAAAGGATCTCAGGAACTCGTTAGTAGCATTAGATTCAATCAGAACACGCTAAGAAGCGAGATTCACTTAACAGAATAAATACAAGAAAGTAAGTTCATACATGGAGCATTTTAACGTGTTTCGCTCATGGCTAAAAATGTATACTTGCTCAGTTTTACCTCAGGATCATGATAGGACGATTGGTTGGCGTTAAAGGAGGCTGCAAGTGTCAATCCGAAATTTTGAGTTTCTTGAGTTTTTTTTTTAGCTTTCGAAACCCTAGCTTCTCCACCCCTCTTTCGTCCTCCCTTGCTTAATGGATGTTATTTAGAATATATACTTCCTATTAGGGCTGAGAAATTAGACCTAAACACACTTTATGGAAAAGATCTTTTATTGAGAATTTTTTTTTATCTTTTCTTTCTAAAAATGGCTTAAACCTAAACTTCTCTCATTAATCCTATTTTCCACGAAAATTTCACCATATATTTAATATTTGGATGATTGAAACTCAATTGAAAAAACAATCCTTGATTTAAAACCATTTATTCCATATTTATATAATTTATAAATGTTAAAATGAATAAAAATTCAATTAAACAAAAATAAATGTAATAACAATAAAATAAAAGGTTCAAGAGTCCTTTTATGGGCCATGGTCATATTTGAAATCACTATTCTAGGCCCATTAGTCCAAAAACCATGTTTTGGTCAATTAAAGTTTCATGCTTCTCTTGAAAATTGCTCAACTTCCACCATACATATCTCTCTCAATTCTAACCCTATGGAGACGTTCTTTATCATTTTAGAAAGCTTAGAGAGTCCTCTAAATGATGTCTTTGGTTTCATCTCAATTGAAGTTTCCATGCTCAAGTTATGAGCTTTGACCCAAAAGGTATATTTCATTGACTTTTTGGAGGACCTATAATGTATCGCGCCATATCTCTTGAATGAAGCATTTATAGATCTTGGGCCCAACATCAAAGTTGTAGAGGATGAAGTTTCCTTGAGAATAGGCTTTGGTTGGAGAATTTCTGACAAACCATGCGAGAGTTATGACCGGTCAAAGTTGAGTTGACTTTCTTTTATAAAAAACCCTAATTTGAACCTTTTCATTTGTTCATTTCTGAGTTTTTATTAATGGATCATGACCAAACTTTGATCAAACGATGGATATAATCTCACATACTTGATGTTGACCAAAATCTTGAAGTTTGACTGTATTTTGACTATAGTTGACTTTCAGGTCAACATAGTCGATTATTGATCATCTAAGCCATTGAATGAGCAATCCTTGGAATATCAGCTTGAATTTTGACATGGAGATATATTGAGACATATGAGACATCTTGAGAACCATTTGAGGCTTTTGAAATTCAAAATCCTTTGATAAAGTGCAAACCCTAGCTTTGAGACCCTCGATTAGGAGAAAGTGACTTGAATGGTCCTTTGAACCTAGAGCCATTGAAGATGAATAGAGGAGGGAAAATTTTGGGGTATGACAGCTGCCCCTGTTCAATCTTCTTAAACCTGAAGAGTCAGATAGGCACGTCTGCCTATCGTGATCTAAAGGTAGAAGATGATTGGACACTGAGAATGCCCCGAAATTTGCATTTGTTGGGAAGGAGTTAAATGGGAGATGGGCTTTAAAGATGCCATCCAAGGTGAATACCATTCTTTCTCTCTCTTCTCTTCTTTTTTTTTACTGTGAAGCAGGCGCTCTTTTTTTTGAAGGAGCTACGCATTTAGATCGTAGCGTGGCCTAAAAAGGCAACCTTGACTTTATGCAATGTTTATGATGCATGCGATGCATGATGCAGTGAGCTTCTCAAAATAAATGAGAGCGGTGTATGTATATGAAATATGTATGAATGAGGTATGTTAGTTGAATGATGCATGATTGTTAATTAAAGTATGTTAGTAATTCTGAAAAGAAAGAAAACACCTTTGATTGTTGTTGATGATGTTTCGAATGATATCACTGCCGAGGGACTAACGTGATAAGAAACCCAATTGAGAAACCCTTTTGTAGATCCTTGTTGTGAAATCCTTTGTAAAACCCTGTTTGCCTGAAAAGCTCCTAGAAAGGGTGGAATACGTCTTAAAGAATACTGCCAGAAAAGGCTCTTGAAAAGGATAGAATATGTCTTGAAGAAGACTGCCTGGAAAGGTTGGAATATGTCTTATAGAAGACTGTCTACAAAGATTCCTGAAAAGGATTGATAATATTCATTTGATTGTAGAATGACCACTATGTGGTTGAAATGTATTGATAACTCCGTGTAGAAAATCTTGATATGGGAAAATAAATCCCTGCACCATTAGGATCATTTGCTAGGGTTAATAGCAAACTCACCTGCACCAATAGGATCATTTGCGAGGGTTATCGGAAACTCACCTGCACCATTAGGATCATTTGCGAGGGTTATCGCAAACTCACCTGCACCAATAGGATCATTTGCGAGGGTTATCGCAAACTCACCTGCACCATTAGGATCATTTGCGAGGGTTATCGCAAACTCACCTGCACCAATAGGATTATTTGCGAGGGTTATAGCAAACTCACCTGCACCATTAGGATTATTTGCGAGGGTTATCGCAAACTCACCTGCACCATTAGGATCATTTGCGAGGGTTATCGCAAACTCACCTGCACCATTAGGATCATTTGCGAGGGTTATCGCAAACTCACCTGCACCATTAGGATCATTTGCGAGGGTTATCGCAAACTCACCTGCACCATTAGGATCATTTGCGAGGGTTATCGCAAACTCACCTGCACCATTAGGATCATTTGCGAGGGTTATCGTAAACTCACCTGCACCATTAGGATCATTTGCGAGGGTTATCGCAAACTCACCTGCACCGTCTGGATCATTTGCTAGGGTTATCGCAAACTCACCTGCACCATTAGGATCATTTGCAAGGGTTATCACAAACTCACCTGCACCGTCTGGATCATTTGCCCTGGTTCGGACAAATTTACCTGTCACAACACGAGGATTGGAAACTCACGACACGTGGGTCGGAAGATACACCTATCACAACACGAGGGTTGGAAACTGGGCTTTTGTAGTATTTGAATGCACTAGATGATATTCATATGCTAATGCGTATGTATGTATGCTGATGCTGATGTCAATCCCAAGATTTTATCTCCATATTGAGCCTGTTTAAACTATATTTGCACCTACACCTCGGCTATGCTTATGCCGGCTTGGTAATGTTTATGTATGTGGATAATGCTTATGCGTATGTTGGTTGATGTAATGGGTGAAACGAAGCAATGTCTTCTATAAGACTACCTGAAAAGGTTTTTTTTTTTGGAATGGATAAGAAAATTTGTCTTAAATAAGACTATCTGAAAAGGTTCTTAGAATGGATAGAAATTTGTCTTAAAGAAGACTACCTGAACAGGTTGAAAGATGTCTACAAAGACTACCTAAAAAGTTCTTGGAAAAGGAATGTCTTAAAGAAAACCACCTGAAGAGGTTCCTGAAGAGGATGACGAATGTCTTAGAAAAGACTACCTATAAAGGTTCTTAGAAAAAGAATGTCCTGAAGAAGACCACCTGCAGAGGTTCCTAGAGAGGATCGTGAGATTTATCTTAAAGAAGAATACCTGAAGAGGTTCCTAGAAAGGATGGTAAGGTTTGTCTTAAAGAAGACTGTTTGAAAAGGTTCCTAGAAAGGATCATAAGGTTCGTCTTAAAGAAGACTACCTAAAAAAGGTACGATGTAATGCATCAACCAATGTATGCAATGCATGATTTGCATGATGCTCCAATGATAGGATGTTGGAAACCAAAGCGTATATAGTTCGCTGGAGTTGTGAGTTGTTGGATGCTAGCGCGATTCCCCAATACCTATTGCTTGAACTTTGCAGATTGTAGTTAGGAGATAGATTGATTCGAGGTTGTAAAGTACGAAGACGCCTTTTCCTTTTGTTGTGCGTCTTGCCCTAGTTTGACCCTTTGACTTACTCCATGCTTTTGACTTTTGAAGTTCTCCGCGTCTTTCACCTTTGCATTTCACACCTTTAACTTTTTTGAGGTTCTTCACACCTTTAACCTTTCGGGGTTCTCCACACCTTTAACCTTTGAATTGTTCACCTTATGGATTTGATATCCAATGCCCCAGTGTTTAGTGGAAAAAGGTGCTTATGATGTCCAAGCCATGGAGGAAGTGCCCCGAGAAATAACCTTGTCATATGCTTCGACGTTTGAATTGAAGGGTATGCCCTTGATCTCCACGATATGGAGGACTATCCATAGTGTTCTATCCTTTTGAATTTGAATTCTTCCCATGTTTGACATGCCCCTGTTTGTTATTGCTTCGAGATGTGACCCAGGTCGATTGGTCTTTAGGAAGAGTGCCCCTAATTAATAGGATGTTTGGTTGTATGCCCCTGTTTTAGGAAAACCCTCTGGACGTGGTTTCCCCATTCAAGAGTCTTTATCAGAAATGATCACCTTTGTGCTAAGTGTATATTCGTGGATGGCGTTGTACCCTTTGAGAAGTAACTCTAATGTGATGCGAATGCAAGTTTTGAAATCGAAGGAGTGGATGATTAGAAATGAATGCTTCAAGAAGCGTAGTGATTTAGAAATAGTTTTAACAAACCTAGGAGTCAGTATAACAAATCCTGCTTAATATGCTTTCGTGGTTAACCTTGCCTCAATTAGGACTTTTAAATGTTGTAATTTGGCCTGGTTCACGGTTTTAAGAAACAATGGATGTAAGGCTCAAAATTTATTTATCCCACCCTTTTCTCCTTGATGCCCTCCAGATCCTAAAAATTCGCCTAACCCAATGAATGTGCTTTGTGTGTAAGAGAATCGTTTCTGTTTTGATGTTAAGCATATGCCTTAGTAGAGATCCAAGCACTGATGGAAAATATTGTAAAGATCCAAGCATTGATGTGAAGCTTTGATGGTTTAGCAGTCACAAGATAATCCTTTGTATTTTGCCTTTGTTTTTATCCCTTATTTTTGCATGAACCAATTCCTTCGGATTTGATCCACCGGGATGCCCTAAATTTTGCCTAAGTCATTTTATTTTCTTTCATGGAATTTTCATTTTGACTTAGCGGGCGTTTTCCTCCTCTTTTTTTTGAATACTCCTTTTGAGATTTAATCCTTGGATTTTGAATATTGTGACTGCCATGTTAATTTTGATTTGTAAACTTCGACTTTGACGCTTCCTCGATCTTGAATGATGTGTTGAGAAAGAAGATATGGTGAATGTTATCTCCATTGCTTCCTCAATCTTGGATGAATGCGAGGAAGAAGATATGCTTGAACCTTTGCTTGATCCTTATGCTTGAACCTTTGCTTGAATTGACTGATTCTCTTGACAACCAAAATACACCATTGGATTAATTGAAATCTACCCTACCCCTGGTTAAAATCAAGGTTTATTTGAAAAAGTAGAAACAAACTCCAACTCCTGGCTCGAGGGGGTAACGAGGGATTAACATCCTTATTTCTCCACTGTTTGGGAATTGAAACAATGCCTGTACATCCTCGGTTCGGTCTTACCTTGAAAGCATATGTTTAGCTGGACTTAGTTATTTGTATTCGTCATTCTCCCTCAAGTTTGTTAATGATTGGGAGTGATAATTTGAAAGATAATTTGAAATGGCAAGTCGTAGTAATGCAAAAGCGGAGCGAAAGAATTGATTTCAAAACATGTATGATTATTTTATTGAATTACTATTTGAAAGGTACAACGCTTTACATCAAATAGCATTTTGTGATCGTAGGAATTACAACTAGAAAGATAAACCTATTAATCCTAAGGGCAATCTCCTTTGTGAGTCCGTTGACTTTGCTTTACTCCTTAGTTCCCAGACTTGTAGAAGTAAAAGGGTAATCTCGAATTCTCCTTGGGCATGTCAAACCTGTCGGAAATAATTGTAAGCGGTGGGTTTTCGTCGTATCGGAACTTCATGAGTTTCCTTTGACTGAACCTCTTTTGCCCCCTTTTTTTTTAGGATAGCATCACACCATTTGCAGCCTTCAATGTTTGTAGATTGATAGAAAAACCTATGGCCTTTTTGCCCCTTGGTATGGAGTTAGCATATGTCGCATTCCCTCCATCGTAGTCACGCATTTTTGTTTAGGGTGTTGCCCTAGTTGGATTAATCATTGCCCCCAGGTTATCGTAGAGCGTCCTTGTAAGTTTGCTATGTTCGTAGATGAACCCCCTTATGACTAGATACCCCATGAGTGTATCTATGAGGGAACTTCGTTGTTGAACTACTCCTTGCTCGATAATAACCTTTGTTGCATTCACAATCCTGTTATGACAAGGCGTGGGCATGTTGCTGGCATGGTGAAAGGCGTCCTCGTTTCCTTAAGATCATTCTTAATTGTTTATCCTCCTTCTTTCTCCTCTTTAGTTTTTCTCCAAGAGTCTCGGGAAGTCGGCTAGCACGGTAAGTGTGGGTGCGGGCGAACGTAGAAATGCAAATGTGAATGTAAATGAATGAATGCATGAAAATGTGAATGCATGGGTATGCGAGAGACTCCTTGTATTATAACTCCGTGTATGCAATGCAAACGTGTGACATATGATCCTAGGGATAGCCTTAGAGGCGACATTAGACCCTCGTGGAATCTTTGCAGGATAAATGTTATGACGTACCAATGGAAATCTCTTAGATTAGGGAGTATGCAGAAGGTAGCGGCTGGTGACCGTTCAAGACAGTCACCAAGTCTCATGGCCGTCGAGAGGCTAATCAACGTGTACCAATGAAGTTGTCCTTGGTGGGGAGGTTCTTTATGCGGAACACAACCTATATAAGGACGATCGGATGAAGTGAAATCCCTACAGGCTAGGGATGAAATATGTATATATGAAGATCCAAACCCTACAAGTTAGAGGGTGGTGGAAACAAACATGGAGCGACCGTTCAGGACAGTCACTAGATCTCATAGCCATCAAGAGGCCAATCGAACGCATGCTAATGAAGTTTTCCTTCAGGGAATGACGCGTCGTTGTGAAGACACATGGATGTAAAAGAAAAATCCCTACAGGCTAGGGAGTTCGTAGGAGCGAGCACGGGGTGACCGTTCAAGACAGTCACTCAATCGCATGGCCATCGAGAGGCCAATTGACGTATGCTAACAAAGATGTCACTCGTATGAAGGATGCGTTTTTAGAAATATAATCCCTACAGGCTAGGGAATACGTAGGGATACCTGCAAAATTGAAACGCATAGATACTCGAGGCATATAAATTGCAAATATATAATAAGCACATAAGCCCTAAGTTCATAGGTTCGACGTAGCAGCTCTTGGGAGCCAACCTTTTTATAGGGGGGTTCTAGAAGGTCTCATGGGGTCGTTCGTAGCCTCCGAGACTTTTTGTCTCTTCGGATTTTAGAACAACTCATTTTATCCATGAGGTTCGAATTTTTGGGGTAGGTTCTCGGAGAGATCAGCCAAGTATCCAGTCCTGCCCGCAACAAAGTCAAGCCTCGTTTTGGACATTTTCGAATACTCAACCCACTCCGAGTGGAGTTATCAATGAGACTCGTAGGCGATTCGATTCCCCCCTGATCTCAAAGTTAACTCCCACACTTAGGTTTAACAACAGTTTATATAACCCAACAGATATAATAGAAATAAAAAAATATTCAGCTAAATAAATATTTAATTAAATCGCAGTAATGAAATTGGAAAGGAAAATAAATAAATAAATAAATACAATTTAAATATTTAACTAACCTCGAAATCCAGCCGCTTATCATTTAAAATATGGTAAAAACAGTAATTAAATAAAAATTTAAATTACTGTAATTTAATTTAAGGTTGTAAATAAATGAATAAAATTAAATTTAAATATTTAAAGAACTAACCTCAAATCCGGCTGCTTATAATTTAGACAATGCATTAAAGCAACAAATATTAAAAAAAATATTTATTTATTCAACAGACATAAATATAAATAAATAAATGAATAAATAAATAAATAAATAAATAAATAAAATATAAAATATAAATATTTATGAAAATGAACAAACCCTAATTTTGGCGAATTATCCAAACCCTAAAATTTTTTTTTGCCAAAAACCTAAATGTTTCGCCAAAAACCTAAACCCTGCTAAAACCTATAGGAGCATAGTAATTCACCATTATAGTGTTTCCCCAGCAGAGTCGCCAGCTGTAGCAACCTGCCCTAAAAATTTAGCTTTTAGAGTCTCCACCTATTCTACCAAGGCGAATAGGAAACCTCGCGCAGTTAAGAGATCAGGGTAAGATACTATATTCAGGTCGAGGGAAGGTGTTAGGCACCCTCAACCCTTTCCTATGGCTTTGAATCTAAGGTTAACAGTTTTATGGCTAAGAGTATTAAGGTAAGGTTTATGCTTTCGAGGGTTAAATAATTAAGGGAAATGAAACGGGAAAAAATGAGATTTAGAGGGAAGGGGACTCGCCTTGTTTCCAAGTGCCTACGTACCTCCTTATGGAGGATCAGAGTCTACGTAGTTCGGGGAAGGGTTGTACGCCCTTAGAGTTGAATTTTGATTTGAGATGGTTTTTAGAGGCTTTTTGAGTGGCCTACCGCAGTTTGATGATTCGTAGTTTTGAAAAGTGTTTTAAGATTTGGGCGTACAACCCTGATTTTAATTTGTACCATTAATCGCGATGATCAATAGGTTTGATCACCATAATTAACAGATTAATAAAAGTATTGCTAATTATTCTAATCGATTGATTCGATTATCACCGTTAGCAAATTGATGTGTTTTAATTATTTAATTTTATCGTTATCCCTCATAATCAATAGGTTTGATTACAAATAATAACGAATTGATAAAGGGACGCTAATCATCGTAACCAATAGATTTGGTTAAAACCATTTAGCAAAATAAATTTATTTGAATTATACTTAATTAATTGGTTGACTACTACCCATCGTGACCAATAGATTTAATCGAAACGGATAATAAATTAAACCTTAAAACTTTGGCCAAATGGCCAGTGGGATTGGGCAAATCCTAATATGTATAACCTTTCCAGGGTTTTTGTGATCTATAATATTAATTAAAATTTATTAAACAAATTACCTGGAATAATCGAATGACTGGGGAGATAATTATCATAACCCTAATTCTAACTTCATAATCCTAATCCTAATTATATTAATTGATTAAATTAAACATATTTAATAAATATTTAATCTAATAACTAAATAAATAATATATGGGAAATAAAAAGTATAGAAAACCTGGTTTTGCTTCTATGTGGTGAGCCCTTGAAGGTGCATGGTATGCCTTCAGCCTTGTGTACGTTAGATTGGATTGTAGGAGATCCTGTGGTGCCTGGATGAGGGCGCATGGTAGGAACACATGCGTGGGAAGCACCAGATCTGGGCGATAAAGGGAAGAAAGAAACAAGCTACCACAGGCTGGGTTCGAACTCACGAACCCCAGGTCACTCCCTTTCACCTTTTGCCAATGGGGCTGCATGTATATTATGATAAAAAAATAGTCTGGATTAATTAAATAAGAAATATAAACCTGATTGGGAAATTCAACCAAGCAAGTCAACTGGGCCCCACGTCTGCGCTGAGCCACCAATGAAAAAGAGAGAGAAATCTGTGATGATGTTGACTGGCCAATCGGTGTCTCGCACGCGTTTGGAGAGAGAGGGGGATTGTTGACTGGCGAATCCAAACGTCACACGCGTGACCAAAGAAGTCACGAGTACTATTCATCATCTTCATCCCATGCTCCTGCGGAAATAGCTGCGAGTTTTGATACCAAATTTCCTGCGGATTTCTCTATCTCCCCTACAAAAATTAGAAGCTTGATATAACAACGTTAGCAATGAAACCCAGGTGCCCAGATCCCCTCAAAATCTTCTCCTGAATACGATGGCGACATTGGTTTTAACTGAAACGGCCGCTATCACGCAGTTCGAAGCTTTACAGATCGAGAGCCCTAGCCATGGTAGATCGTACTATGGCTGATATAACTCTCCAACGTTGGTTCATACCTGCTCTAAAGGATCTCAGGAACTCGTTGGTAGCATTAGATTCAATCAGAACACGCTAAGAAGCGAGATTCACTTAACAGAATAAATACAAGAAAGTAAGTTCATACATGGAGCATTTTAACGTGTTTCGCTCATGGCTAAAAATGTATACTTGCTCAGTTTTACCTCAGGATCATGATAGGACGATTGGTTGGCGTTAAAGGAGGCTGCAAGTGTCAATCCGAAATTTTGAGTTTCTTGAGTTTTTTTTTAGCTTTCGAAACCCTAGCTTCTCCACCCCTCTTTCGTCCTCCCTTGCTTAATGGATGTTATTTAGAATATATACTTCCTATTAGGGCTGAGAAATTAGACCTAAACACACTTTATGGAAAAGATCTTTTATTGAGAATTTTTTTTTATCTTTTCTTTCTAAAAATGGCTTAAACTTAAACTTCTCTCATTAATCCTATTTTCCACGAACATTTCACCATATATTTAATATTTGGATGATTGAAACTCAATTGAAAAATCAATCCTTGATTTAAAACCATTTATTCCATATTTATATAATTTATAAATGTTAAAATGAATAAAAATTCAATTAAACAAAAATAAATGTAATAAAAATAAAATAAAAGGTTCAAGAGTCCTTTTATGAGCCATGGTCATATTTGAAATCAGAATTCTAGGCCCATTAGTCCAAAAACCATGTTTTGGTCAATTAAAGTTTCATGCTTCTCTTGAAAATTGCTCAACTTCCACCATACATATCTCTCTCAATTCTAACCCTATGGAGACATTCTTTATCATTTTAGAAAGCTTAGAGAGTCCTCTAAATGATGTCTCTGGTTTCATCTCAATTGAAGTTTCCATGCTCAAGTTATGAGCTTTGACCCAAAAGGTATATTTCATTGACTTTTTGGAGGACCTATAATGTATCGCGCCATATCTCTTGAATGAAGCATTTCTAGATCTTGGGCCCAACATCAAAGTTGTAGAGGATGAAGTTTCCTTGAGAATAGGCTTTGGTTGGAGAATTTCTGACAAACCATGCGAGAGTTATGACCGGTCAAAGTTGAGTTGACTTTCTTTTATAAAAAACCCTAATTTGAACCTTTTCATTTGTTCATTTCTGAGTTTTTATTAATGGATCATGACCAAACTTTGATCAAATGATGGATATAATCTCACATACTTGATGTTGACCAAAATCTTGAAGTTTGACTGTATTTTGACTATAGTTGACTTTCAGGTCAACATAGTCGATTATTGATCATCTGAGCCATTGAATGAGCAATCCTTGGAATATCAGCTTGAATTTTGACATGGAGATATATTGAGACATATGAGACATCTTGAGAACCATTTGAGGCTTTAGAAATTCAAAATCCTTTGATAAAGTGCAAACCCTAGCTTTGAGACCCTCGATTAGGAGAAAGTGAATTGAATGGTCCTTTGAACCTAGAGCCATTGAAGATGAATAGAGGAGGGCAAATTTTGGGGTATGACAACAGTCTTGTAGCGAACGATTATTCTCGATGACCCTTAAACATCCAATTGAAAGACTTCCTACCTTCTTTATGGTATGGATAGACCCTTTCACTCTGAAAAGTTAAAAGAACATTTTTTTAAACTTAGGGTAATTGCTTTTTAATTGCTTGCTCTTTTTCAAATTCAAATTCAAATTCAAACTCTTTTTCCCACTAATTTTCAAATACATTTCAAAAAGACTACGCTTATCTACAAGCTAAAGTTCTTATTCAAATTTCTATTCACACACTACTTTTCAAACAATTCAAACATTTTGAAAACAAAAGTGAGCTAAGAAATTAAGAGCCCATGGATAACCATGGATACAAAGGGTGCTTTACACCTTCCCTTTGTATAACCTACCCCCGAACTCAAAATCTTTCAAAGGTCTTTCCTGTTCTTTTTTCCTTTCCTGATTGGATAAAATAAAAGTCGGTGGCGACTCATGCTATCCGCAACATTTCAAAAAGTCAGTTCTCCCACCGTATTACACACACCATCTGGTTGATTACAAAACGTGCTATCAGCAAGATCTTCTGGACGAAATATTCAGCATACAATAAAAGGTTCCCTAAACTGTTAATTGAGAGAAATCAGGAAACATATCTAATAAATAATAACAGCTCCTGCTGTCACACACGGATGTCATGACATCGGTCATGACATTCACTACGGAACCTGTATTAGCTTCACACATATGCAACCTATCATGAAAACACCTTCACAGATGCAACCAATCATGAAAACACCTTCACAGGTTGTAACTCAGAGGGAAGAACCAGTCACAGAACCTGTCCTATAACCAGTTCGACCACCTAGACAAAGGCATGATGAAACGAACCCGGGGACAGAGTTAGAACAGCAAACTCGGAGAAATAATATTATTCGACAGGAAATTCCTGAGGAACAGCCTAGGCTAGTTATGGTCAATAGGGAGCAAAATGCAGACAAAGTAATACACAGGGTTAGGAGAGATAACATGGCAACAGAAAATAACTTAACAACCCTGATTGAGAGGATTATGGCTAATAACGGCCTTAACACTGGACTTCGCCATCCTAACTATACTTCCCCTATAGCAAATTATATTCTGCAAACTAAATTGCCAAGGGGTACCAAAGTACCTGAATTTACAAAGTTTTCAGGGGATACTAGTGAATCGACTGTGGAACACATAGCCCGATATTTGACAAAAGCAGGTGATTTAGTGAATAGTGAGAACTTGAGAATCAAATATTTCCCTTGTTCGTTGACAAAAAATGCTTTTACATGGTTCACTACCTTACCTCCAAATTCCATAGATACGTGGGCTCATCTGGAGAGAATGTTCCATGAATAGTTTTACATGGGACAAACCAAGATCAGTTTGAAAGAACTGGCTAGCATTAAGAGGAAATTCATAGAGCCTATAGATGATTACTTGAATAGGTTCCTTTTATTGAAATCAAGATGTTTCACAGTTGTACCGGAACATGATTTGGTCGAAATGGCCGCATGCGGCCTGGACTATTCAATTTGAAAGAAGTTAGATACTCAATATTTGAGAGATATGGCCCAGTTAGCAGATAGAGTCCGACAATTCGAACGACTGAAAGCTAAAAAGGCCTGAGCAAATAAGAATTATAAGAAAGAGAGAATGGCCTATGTTGAGGCTGAAGATGTCGAAGTTGAGGCCTTTGATGACTCATATGGTTTTGACGAAGTCGAAATAGATTTGGCTGAATTAAAAGAGGCACCTCCATATTCTTGTAAATTGATCACTCCTTCAAATGGGAAAAACCCTGTCGAAGCAGACAAAAATGACAAATTCCCAAAGAAAACATACACTTTTGACGTCACCAAGTGTGATGAAATTTTTGATTTATTAGTAAAAGATGGCTAGATGATAGTACCTCCTAATTCTAAAATTCCTCTGTTAGAACAACGGAAGAAATGAGGTTTCTATAAATATCATGGATTTTTGGGCCATAAAACCTCACAATGTTTTCTTTTCAGGGATCTAATTCAAAATGCTATCAAGGATGGTCGTTTGAAGTTTGCTGACAAAGGAAAAAACAACATGAAGGTTGATGCCGATCCCCTCAATGTCGCTAACACCAACTATGCTGAACCTGTGGATATTAACATGGTGGATGTGACTGAGGCTGATATCACAGATTGGGAGATGGTTTCAGCAGGAAAGCAGGCTACTGAAAGCCTAAGTAACAACATGATCTTCAATACTGAAGTTGGAGGTTCGTTCAAGTCAAAGACTACTGAAGGTCTTGTAGAGAAAACAAGTGAGGCCATTGAAGACCTTAGGCTGAAGCTTCAAAAAATAAAGATTTTCGAGGTCCTCCGGTAGGAGTCAACATGGTGAATGTTGGACAACCCTTGTCTGAAATTGAAGAAGTTGAAAGGTGTCTGGTACGGGAGAAGGAACAAGGGAACTACGGAAATCCAAAGGAAAATGAGAGTCTGAAGGACTATCTCTGGAGGTGCCATGAGAATAATGTTGGGCGAATGCTAAAATGTCCAAGGTGCTGAATCATGCTGAATCGAAGGGTCCAAGCGAACTACAAAAGGGCCCAACGGATCAAGGTGCAAGGACAATGGAGGCAAGAAAATAAGTTGTTGAAGGTTTACCCAAGGCCTGGTGAAAGTCTTTTGAGTTTTTTGGTTGGTTGTCATAAGGAGAATTCCGAAATCATCATGTGTCCCAAGTGTGGGGCAGTTTATGATAGCCAGGTGACGAAAATGTTCGAAAGGGTTTCGTTCTTCACTGGTTGGGACGTGTAGGGAATAAATCCCAGTATATATGTTTTTGATAATCGAGGAGTATCAAAAAGACCTGATAGCCCTCATCCAAAGGTTCAAAGGGTAACATTTAAACTCCCAGCAGAGGTTCCCGTGGACAGGTGGATACAAGCTGGCACAGGGAATAATAAATGGAGGAACTTTGACCAAGGTGGAAGAACAGCCATGGCGTACAAGGGGCAATTCCAGACGTCCAATCGAGAGATGTACAGGCTCGAGAACTATAAGGGCAAGAATCCAATGTCTAGGTCTCAATGGAGGAGACACTAAAGGATGAAAAAGGCTGAAAAAAAGTCGAAGGTAAAAGAAGTTGGAGAATCTAGTAGTAGCAAAGTCCCATTATAGGGGCAAGAACAAACAAACCTCATGTGGGGCGCAAGTTGTTCAGTTCAGAGAATGAAAAGATGGAAGAGAAGGCGCAATCCAGTCCGTTTAAGGAAGAAGATATGATGATAGATAACTTCAATTTTGACGGAGTTTCGTCTATAAACCTCAATTGCAACATGGTGTCAGTACTCCCTCATGAGTATTATCAGGAGACAGAAGTTGAAGATTGCGAGGAGGCTGATGAAGAAGAAATGGCGAAGCATAGACCAGTATGTTACTATGTGCTGAATAATGGTGCAGTCAAGGAGCAAAATGCTTTCTTCAAAAGGCCAGATCAAGCAATGAGGAATCATTTGAAGCCTCTCTACATAAGAGCAAAAATTGAAAATGTGGGCATCAACAAAGTCCTCTTTTATGGAGGGGCAGCGATAAACTTAATGCCCCAATATATGCTGAAGAGGATTGGGATGTTCGACACAGACATTAAGCCACATAACATGGTCTTGTCCAACTATGAAGGGAAAGTGGGGCATACTTCAGGAGTTATCCAAGTTAACCTTACTGTGGGTTTAGTCACAAGGCCCACCATGTTCATGGTAATTGTGGTGTCATTTTCTTTACCTCCCCGTTTCACATGGGAGGAAGGCACGCTAGACCCTTCACGCGAAATTTGGAAGGAGAATGCGCCCGGGGCCGGATGAATTTTGTTTCAGTTCTTCCTACGATATCACACGGACTTTTTAATTATCCTACGAGTAGGAAAGGGGAAAAAGATCTCAAATAAACCCTAGGAGTTTGCTAAGTGTGGGGATTCACCTAGACTAGAAATTCTAGAGTCCGGGGGGTCGGTTATACATAGGGAAGAGTTTAAGCACCCTACATATCCGTAGTACTCTACGGGAACCTTCTCTGTGTCAATGTGATTGTGTTTGTTGCTTATTATTGGGAAAGTTTCTCCTTTGTGTTAGGAGAGAGAATTGAATTGAATTGAAAAGACAGACAGACAAACTGACTATTTTTGGTATTTTATTAGCTCGCTGAGATTCCTTGTGAACCTCATGCCTACATATCCCTAATGGAAGTCAGAGCTTAATGTAGTTCGGGGAACTAGTTAGGGATTTTAATGATTTTTTGGTCCCTTGCTTGAAGCTCAAGGTTGAAGCTTTAAATTTAATCTCTGTTTACAATAAAGAGGCATGAAATCATCTTTACAGAGAGGTATTTCTACTATTTCACCACAAACATTTTTAAAGTGACAGAAAAGCTAAGAAAAGTTTCATTAAGAGGGGGAGCCTACTTGGTTGATCAAGTATGACAGCCAACATGCCTCTTGAATGAAAGATTCTCAACCAAATTAGGGAAAGTTGTACAAGTCTGGGTCGTGTGCCAGAGCAATGCCTTTCACGAGTCCTAAATGGGAGAATGATTGAAATGATTGTTTAAAATGATTGTTTGAAATGATTGTTTGTTTGTGGTGAGATAGGAGAAACACCTACCTATGAAGATGAGTTATGTCTATCTATTGTTTGAAAGATTTGATTTTTAGCTGGCTCGTATGAGGCCCAAGCTTGAGGCTTTTGATTGATTTATTGACTCTGGGAGATAACTCCATTGGGGATGGATTTAAACTAAAGAGTTTTTGTGTTCTGTACAAAGCCCAGAATTGAGGCTGACTCTAGCTTGAGAGTATTTATTTGATGGATTTTATTTGGTGTTCTATAAAAAGCCTAGAATTGTGGTTGACTCTACTTAGGAAGACTCTATTTTGTGCCTTGTATGAAGCCCAAGGTTGTGGCTGACTCTTAACTAGGGAAGTCATTATTTCATGCCTTGTATGAGGTTCAAGGTTGAGGCTGACTCTTTGGGGAGTTTTACTCTGCTGGATGATTTATCTATTAAAAGACTGATTTTTTGGAGGCTAACCCTTTCCAGAAATTTTGACTCAGGTGGTGAAATTATCTTTTTAAAGAATGAATTTTTGGAGGTTAACCCTTTCCAGGGATTTTGAATGATAGCAGAGATATTATCTAATTGAGACTTCTTGTTTAAAGCCCAAGATTAAGGCTGACTCTGATTGAGGATAGATAATTGTGGATCCTAGACTCTGCTAAGGAAATTGATGAAGATAAGGGTGACAGAGACTGTCCATGTCTCTCATTCCAAAAGGTGTACTCAATTTGAGACATTCTTAGCTTGTTTAATGTCTGGTTTAAAGTGGAAGAAACTCACCAGGGTAGGCTAAAAGGTGACTAAAGACCTGTTCCTATGTTTATAAGAAACCTGATGGGTCCTTGTATACAAGCTCAAGAGGAAGCTGGGAATGCTTTTAAGAAGCCTGTGGGTCCTTGTACAAAGCTCAAGAGGAGGCTAATCGAGGGTCATCGAGGGTCCTTGTTATAGCACAAGAGAAAGCTATGTGGTTTTGAACTTATTTTGGCTTTAAGCAAATGGGTGGATGTATCCTATTTTTTTTGTTCTAAGGCTTTTTCAAGATGTTTCACCGGGAATAATTCATCTTGAGGGTTTGAACTACAGATCTCTAATTAGGAAAGAGCCTTCACTAGGAAGACATTCTCAATCCTAGGCCATAGTCCTATAATATATATATATATACACACATAGTTTAACTATCCTAAGGTTTACACTCAGACACTAAACAATATATAAACAGTTCTATATTTGACAGTAATTTAAATAAAGACTGTAAATTGAAAGCTATAAAGCCTAACCTGGATGGATATTAGTTGAATATTTGACAGTTTTGTTGTTCATTGATATTAGTTGAATATTTATTATAAACAGTTAAGGGTTTTTGAAAACAGAAGAAGTGAAGATGGACATAGGTCACATAGGTATCTGAAGAGTTTCACCGGGAATAATGTCCTTCAAATATCAGAAGAATGTTTTGAAAACAGAAAGGAGATTTTGTAAATACAGTTTTGAAAACAAACTATGAAAAGAAAGAAGGTGTTGGGACTTACACTCTATTAGAGGCCCAGTACTTTATAGTACTGGTTGATTGTTATGAAAACTATTGAAAAAGATTAGAAATGATACAAGGTTTTGTTGTCTGAAAACCTGGATCGTTTGTTTAATTTAGGTTTGAAAACAGTTTTGAAAATTGACAAAAAGTCAACTTAATTAGGTTTAGACAAAGTCTATACCTAATTAAGACCTAGATGATTAGGGTTTTATCACAAAAATATTTACAAGAGATTAGGTTTTGAAAATCAATAGAAAACTATATTTAAAGTATTTTAAAATACTTAAAAAATATGTTATTTTAAACCTAAAAAATATGTATAAAATAAATAATATTTTTTGTGATTTTTGGGTTATTCATAAAATAGATATGTTAAATGATAAGTGTGTGAAAAATCAAAAAGAAATGATTTAATTTGATTGGTTAATTTGTTGTGTGAAGTTGTAAAGAAAATGAAGAAGAAAAGTAGTAAAAAATTGGTTTTGGCCTCACCATGGTTTGAACCCACGCCCTTGTAATCAATTACTCAAAACAACACCACTGGGCCAACGTGCGCTTGGTGTCAAATGAGTGATTCCATTGCAATACATGTGTTATTCAAATGCATTGAACAAAAAAAGAAATAAAATCAAAAGGTCTGGGGCGAGGGGGATTCGAACCCCAGACCTTGGGCACGCGCAACACACAAACTCTCTTTACCACTGGGCTATAACGATGTAGTCGTTTATAAAACAACTTCCACTCAAAATAAAATAAACTCAGACCCTGGATTTGAATTTTTGCGCGCCACCACCAATGTCATCTTCAACCTCAAGCTTCCATGATTTTTGAAATTCTAACTCTCTCGTTTCTCAACCAAATTAGATGATGTAAACATGAATTTTCCTCTAAATTTCCTCACGAATTCAGATATGCAACTAAAATTTATTTATATTAACTATAACTATCTAATTTTCCAGAAAACACGAAGAACACATAAAACCTAATTTTAAAATTAAATGATGGATACGATGAGTAAATGAATGATGATAGAGGGTTTTTAATCCTCTGATGATGCTAAACAAACTGGTATTAAGATATATGAGAAAGAGTACTTGAATAAGTAGGTTAGAGTTTGAAAAAATACCTCTGAAAATGGAGGTCGTGAGGATGATGAGGAACACCTGGGCTTGTGTGAGTGATCCTAAAAGCTTCTTGGGGACTCAGTGATGCTAACTGAATACTTATTAAGACTTGAACCCTTCAGAATCATCCAACCCGACTCCTTCAAATTGAGCTTCAAGTGAACATGGAGGTTGGTGAATTTGTAGTTACAGATGTGCTGCAGGCATCTGAATAGCTTCACTACACCTCTAGGAACATGTTGATGTGCTTGAATTGGTTTGACACCTTCTGAATTCTTCTGCAGACCTCCAACTGCTTAAGCTCCAAAGTGAGAGTGACTATGGTGTTACTCCACTTACAGAAGTGATCTAGGTGCTTGGATCACCTCAAATGAACCGCTTTGAGATGTTAGAATGCTTACTTCTCAAAGAAGAGCTCTGGTTTGAAGAAATCGATTCTTCTTGCCAAAGAACTTTGAAAAACCATAAGCATGAGGGAGAGAAAGAGAAAGCAAGAATTGGAGTTGCTTTGGTGTGAATTGTATGGAGGATAGCACTTATATTTATAGGCAAAGAGTTCTGTACAGATTGAGGGAGTGAGCTTGCTTAATGAGAGAGTTTTGGTTTCTTGGCCATGAATAAATTCAAAGAATCTCCAAAATGCACTGATGACCAAACCGAGCTAGCTCCCTATCCATTAATTCTATCTGATCTTGGGGAACATTTCTGATATGTAGAGCCTTTCTATTGGCTTAGGAGAAGATTCCAATTGATGGATCATTACTTACCATAAATTCTCAAAAGTAATGATTACATAATCACATGTTCTTGCTTTTGGGAATCTTCTTCAATTCTTATGCCATGGTGAAAATGAATGCATGGTATGCTTGCAGATGTGTTATGGGTCGTGTAGCATCCATTAGTGAAGCCATATGCACAAAATTGCAAAGTTCCAAATTGTACATGACCTATAATTTCACTTCATGAGGCCAACTTTGAACAAGCATAACTCCTAGCTCAAAATGAATTTGGAGAAGGTTAAGCACAATTTGGAAAGCCCTAAACATCTACTTCAATTCATTAGTTTGGGGTTTCTTCATAATCATTTGGGAAATTTGTGATTGATTCCTAAAACTTCAAAATTCACAAATCTCTTAAATGATTGATTCCTTGAAAAAAGTTATCTTGTAAGATGTTGTTTTATTTTTCAAGATCTACAACTTTCATTTTGGGAGATTTTTGAGTGTGTAAGCAAAATTTTGAGTACCCAAAATACCCCTTGAAAACCCTAATTCCTGACTTTTTGCTCCATGGTGAATTTTCTTTAATTTCTTTTGCCAAATGACTTTAATAATCATATATTGATGATATTGATCTTAAAAAGTCATGTTTTGGCCAAAAATTCTAAAAGTCAAAGGTTATCTTGTACAGTTGACTTTTTTAGATGATGTGAAATCTTGGACTTTTGTGATGAATCAAACTTTCCTCCTCAAATGAATGATGTGAATGGATTATATTGAGGTACTAGAAGTCCTTGAGTCATGTTTTGAGTTTTAGATCCATGTCCTGATTAAAAAGTCAACTATCTTGGTGAATTAGGTCAAAAACCCTAATTGTCGACCAGATGAAATTGATGACTGTAGATCTTGAATTGAAGTGTAATGCCCAATGGATAATGTCATATGAACCAATTGAAGATATTTGAACCAATTGATAGATGCCCTGGAGCTTTTTAGGGTTTCCCAAATGTGATCCCTGATTATAGTCCTTGATGGGCTCAAAACCCTAGACTGGTGAAGTAAGCAAACCTGAGTCCAGGTGATGGGTGTCTAATCAATCATTGGTGAATGAAGTTTTTGAGTCCTATGATTTTATCAGAGACTAATCCTTCTATTGATTGATCCTTTGCCTGAGCTCTTTTGTTCCTAAGCACCCTCGACTAAGTATCAGGGTAATAAATGACTGCTCTGAGCATTTGTTTTGAATTTGATGAAAAGATTGGAGGTATGACATCTCAGGGAGGGTCAAAATCAGGGTGTGACAGATGCCCCTATTTAAGTTTCTTTCAATTGGAGGGAGAAAGATTGATATCTTGATCTCTTCTGAGTGAAAGATACTTAATATCCCCGTGCGTGACTTGATCCTGTTGCCGCACTCTGTGGGGGAATAGGGAGACAAACTCCCGTAGAAAATATGTTATGTGGATTCTGGTGCATGGATGGCAATGTAACATGCGCAATCCATCTTCTTTAAATAAGTGTCGATACTTAGAAAAAAGGTAAGCAACCTCCCCTCGTTTCGGATGTCTATATCTCGAAACTGGTCTCAGTTGTGATAACCTCCCCTCGATCCGGATATGTGTATCGCGAAACTGGTCTCAGTTATAATGATGTAAACAACCTCCCCTCGTTTCGGATGTCTGTATCTCGAAACTGGTCTCAATTGTGATAACCTCCCCTCAATCCAGATGTCTGTATCGCAGAATTGGTCTCAGTTATAATGATGTAAATAACCTCCCCTCGTTTCGGATGTTTGTATCTCGAAACTGGTCTCAGCTGTGATAACCTCCCCTCGATCCGGATGTCTGTATCGTGGAACTGGTCTCAGTTATAATGATGTAAACAACCTCCCCTCGTTTCGGATGTCTGTATCGTGAAACTGGTCTCAGTTATGACGATGTAAACAATCTCCCCTCGTTTCGGATGTTTGTATCTCGAAACTGGTCTTAGCTGTGATAACCTCCCCTCGATCCGGATGTCTGTATCGTGGAACTAGTCTCAGTTATAATGATGTAAACAACCTCCCCTTGTTTCGGATGTCTGTATCTCGAAACTGGTCTCAGCTGTGATAACCTCCCCTCGATCCAGATGTCTGTATCGCGGAACTGGTCTCAATTATAATTTGGACAATATCTCAGATAAAGAGAAAATTTCCAAAGGTTCGTTCCCTCATCAAATCTCTCATTAGTACTTGCTGGAGAGATGTCCCTTGATGGTAACTAAGAAATTTCATCGTGCTTCCTTTCAATTTGGCACTTTCGAAGGGATATCATACGATCTTGCGTCCTTTTAAGGGGCTAATGACTTTTCTCGAAAGTGGATGAGCTGTTTTCCGAAGGAGGACCATCTTTGGTTGATCCGCTGGGGATTTTTTAAAACATCTTCCAGGAAGAGAACTTGTCATTCGTCAACTCTGGCGGGGAACCAGAATTATTTGGAAAAAAACTCTGCTCGCTGTTTCCGTGAGGAATTCCAATGTAGAACAAACTTTCTTATTTGAAGAAGATTGTTGAGTATCGCTCTGCAGGAGAATCTCAGTTGGGGAATTCCAAAAGTGAACAAACTATCTTATTTGAAGAAGAAATCTATCTTCGACTTTGCTTGAGAGTGAACAAACTATCTCTTTGAGGGAGTTTACCATCTGTTGACTCGCTAGGGATTTCTCAAAGTGAACAAACTATTTTCCTTTGGAAGACCACCATTTGTTAACCTTCTTGGGGAGATCCTTGCGCATGAACCGTCATCATGAAGAAGAAAGTTCTTTCACAACTTGCAGGGGAAACTCGAGTATATGCCTCAGTGACTCGGGCACTAACATGATCAAAGCCTAACTAGACTATGGTAACTATGCATTTATGATGTGAAAAGTATGCATGAATATGATGATTATGAAATGTAAAGTGAATGTGAATAGAATTGTCGCGGATGTGAAATCCTGAGATACGACTTGAATCTTTGTTGATCAGAAGATGTCTTCTTCTTGCAGTTTGCACTCCGTTGGGGATAACTGGCTACCAGTTGCCCGCAGTTTTAAGTGAGTGATATGATTTGAAATGAAGATCCGTTATCGGGAGATGTTCGCAAAGTGACCTCATGGGGAAATTTTGGTTCCCGGAGTCTCAACCGTTATTGGAGCAACCGTTTGCATTCTTCCTATTGTATGTAAACCTTTAGAAAGAAATTTCACCTTTATTTTGCAAGTAAATTCATTTTATTTTATGAAAACATTTTGTTTTAAGAAAATGACTGTTAAACTTAAAAATGCATTTTAAGAAACGGAATAAGACTCGATTGCAAAGAAAAGGCACAAGGCTCAAATTATTATTTATGGAGTGGTAATCAGCCAAATGCTTGATCCCATAGAGTATTTACAAAGTTGGAAATTGGTAATTTTTGGGAAAATGGCTACGATGAAACGTGACGACCGTTATCTTTACCTTCCACTCCGAGTTGCGCTATATTCGTGCTTCGTAGAAGATGACCTACTGATGATGAATACTCTACTATGGATTTTCTGAATGATCAAGTTTGTCCCGAACACAGTTACTTGCCATATATCCCTAACTTTTGCGTATACTACCCCTTTCGGGTTTTAAGTCTACCGGGATTGATATTTTTTTTATGTCTCTAACTTTTGCCTGAATCGCCCTTTCGGGTTTTCGATTCACCGAGACGCTCTTTTTTGCCTAAGCTGCTCTTTGCGAGTTTTCAACTTAGCGAGCTGTTCTTTTAATTATTTAGGCGAAGTATTTCTTGACTGCGTCGACACTCACAGGACGGGTGAATTCTTCTCCATCCATAGTCGTGAGTATTAAGGCTCCTCCTGTGAAAGCTCTCTTGACCACGTATGGGCCGTCATAATTAGGAGTCCACTTGCCTCTCGAATCTGTGAGAAAAGATTGAATCTTTTTTAGTACAAGGTCGCCTTCTTTGATTGTGCGAGGTCGAACCTTTTTGTCGAAAGCTTTCTTCATTCTTTGTTGATAAAGCTGTCTGTGGCATAAAGCTGTCATGCGCTTTTCTTCGATTAAGTTCAACTCATCGAATCTGTTTTGACACCACTCGGCTTCTGTTAGTTTTGCCTCCATCAAGACTCTCATTGATGGGATCTCAACCTCTATGGATAGGACTGCCTCCATGCCATATACAAGGGAGAAAGGAGTTTCTTCAGTCGAAGTACGTACAAATGTATGGTAACCATGAAGAGCTAACGGGAGCATTTCATACCAATCTTTGTAAGTGATGACCATTTTCTGAATGATTTTCTTGATATTTTTGTTAGCTGCTTCTACAGCTCCATTCATCTTTGGCTTGTAAGGAGATGAGTTGTGATGTTTAATCTTGAATTCTTCACAAAGCTCCTTCATCATTTTGTTATTCAAATTTGACCCATTGTCAGTGATTATCCTGCTAGGAATGCCGTAGAGACAGATGATGTGATTCTTGATAAACCTGACAACAACTTGTCTTGTGACGTTTGCATACGAAGCTGCTTCGACCCACTTGGTGAAATAGTCTATGGCTACCAAGATGAAGCGATGTCCGTTGGACGCTTTTGGCTCGATCATTCCGATCATGTCGATTCCCCACATGGAAAAAGGCCAAGGGGAAGAGAGTATGTTGAGAAGAGATGGTGGCACATGAATTCTATCGGCGTAGATTTGACATTTGTGACACCTCTTTGCATACTGGTAGCAATCTGACTCCATCGTCAGCCATTAATATCCTGCTCTCAGTATTTTCCTTGTCATGGTGTGTCCATTGGTGTGAGTACCAAAGGAACCTTCATGTATTTCTCTCATGAGTTTTTCTGCTTCTTTTCTGTCAACGCATCTGAGCAGAACCATGTCAAAATTTCTCTTGTACAGAACATCTTCATTCAGGAAGAATCTGCCAGCTAACTTTCTCAAAGTTTTTCTATCTTTCTTTGATGCCCCAAGAGGGTACTCTTGCTTTTGAAGAAAGTTTTTGATGTCGTGATACCACGGTTTGTCATCGATTATTGCTTCTGCTATGAAAACATGAGCGGGCCTATCCAAGCGCACAACATCAATCCGAGGAATGTCATTCCAATGATTTATCCTAATCATGGAAGAAAGTGTGGCTAATGCATCAGCCAAGTTGTTTTCTTCACGAGGAATGTGATGAAAATCTACCCTGTCGAAGAATGGTAACAATCTTCTCGCGTAGTCTTTGTAAGGGATTAGCCCTGGTTGGCGTGTTTCCCATTCTCCTTTGATTTGATTGATGACCAAAGCAGAATCTCCGTATACATCCAAGTGTTTGATTCTTAGATCCACGGCTTCTTCGAGACCCATGATGCAAGCTTCATATTTGGCCTCATTGTTTGTGAATTTGAAAGCTAATCTGGCGGTAAGTGGAATATGGGTACCTCGAGGAGTAACAATGATTGCCCCAATTCCTCGTCCATAAGCATTGACAGCTCCGTCAAAAATTAAGTCTCTTTGGGATCCTATCTCAGGTCCTTCGTCTGGTAGTGGCTCGTCGTAATCTTTCATCTTGAGGTACATGACGTCCTCGTCCGGAAAGTCAAAACTGGTTGATTCATGACCATTAAGTGGGTGGTGAGCCAGGTGCTCAGCTAGGATGCTTCCTTTCACGGCTTTCTGAGCGTGATACTCAATGTCATATTCTGATAACAACATCTGCCAATGGGCAATTCTCCCAGTTAAGGCAGGCTTCTCAAAGATGTACTTAATTGGATCCATATGGGAGATCAAACAAGTAGTGTGTCGAATCATGTACTGGAGGAGACGCTTGGCAGCCCAGGCCAAAGCACAACAGGTTTTCTCGAGCATAGAGTAGCGGGATTCACAGTCAGTGAATTTCTAGCTCAGGTAGTAAATGGCATGCTCTTTTCTTCTCGTCTCGTCTTGCTGTCCAAGGACACAACCCATGGAATCTTCTAAGACGGTTAAGTACATTATCAAAGGTCTTCCTTCTACTGAAGGAGACAAGATGGGTGGTTCGAGCAGATATTCCTTAATGCTGTCGAACGCTTTCTGACAATCGTCTGTCCAGACGCAACTTTGAATTTTTTGTAGACGTTTGAAAATTGGAGCACAAGTTGCTGTCATGAGATCTATGAATCTCGAGATGTAATTCAGACGTCCAAGAAATCCTTTAACTTGTTTCTCGGTTCTAGGTGAAGGCATTTCTTGAATTGCCTTGACTTTGTCTAGATCCACTTCAATTCCTCGTTTGCTGACGATGAAACCAAGGAGTTTTCCTGAGTAGACACCAAAGGTACACTTGTTGGGATTCAGGCGAAGCTGAAACTTCCGTAAGCGTTGAAATAACTTTGTCAGATTCTGTATGTGATCTTCCTCATTTTCTGACTTGGCAATCATGTCATCCACATAGACTCCCACTTCCTTATGCACCATGTCGTGGAAAAGTGTAGTCATAGCTCTTTGATAAGTTTCCCCTGCGTTCTTTAGTCCAAAAGGCATAACGCGGTAGCAGAACGTTCCCCAAGGGGTGATGAAAGCTGTTTTCTCCATGTCTTCAGGTTCCATCTTGATCTGGTTGTATCTTGAAAATTCGTCCATGAATGAGAAAACTTTGGATTTTGCTGTACTGTCAACTAGAATGTCAATATGTGGTAGAGGAAAGTCATCCTTAGGGCTAGCTTTGTTCAAATCTCTGTAGTCCATGCACATGCGGACCTTTCCGTCTTTCTTAGGAACGGGAACAATGTTAGCTAACCACTGAGGGTATTCTGAAGTGATGAGGAAACCAGCGTTGATTTGCTTTTGAACTTCCTCTTTGATTTTCATAGCCATCTCCGGATGAGTCCTTCTCAATTTTTGCTTGACCGGAGGGCACTCTGCTTTTAATGGTAAGTGATGCTCCACTATACTGGTATCCAACCCTGGCATATCCTGATAAGATCAAGCGAAGACATCTGAGAATTCTTTGAGCAGCTGTATCAAACTCTCTCTGATCTCTGAACTAAGCGAAGCTCCGATCTTAACCTCTTATATGTTTCCATCGGAACCAAGGTTAATGATCTCTAGAGGCTCATTGTACGGCTGAATGGCCTCTTCCTTTTGTTGAAGTAACCGTTAAATTTCCTTTGATATTTCTTCGTCTTCTTCTTCCTCTGCCTCGAATACAGGAAACCCAAAGCTTGGAGAAGTCATACGATCGTACGTTTCAACGGGGTGTTTTATGATTAATCTGCATATGTGTGATGATTTTATTTAGACAACGAGAGAAGACTCGGTGTATGCAGTTAATGGAATATTTTGATGTTTTTTAAGGGTGTTTTTTAGGATTACCAATTTCCGAAAAAAAAAGGGAAAAACCAACGAAGGAACAAAATGACATTTTTATTTATTGAAAGTCACTTCTTGAAACAAAGACCCTATAAAACAAAACTCTATTGCTTTGGGCGAAGCAAAGAGAGACATTTTCCTAAGAAATAGTAAAATGCAAAGCCCTATGAAACATCTCTTCACCCTGGGCTATGGTGAGAAGACAAAATAACGGTGAAAGTTCCTACTTAGGAGTGCGAACAACAGTTGAAACTTCAACAGTCGTCCAATAGTGGCGAACCCCATTGTGCACTAGGTAATCTGGCACCTTAGGCTTAAGTTGGCCTGTGGTAGGTCTTGATTTACCAACCACTGTCTTTGCAACACTCTGACGATCTTCTTTTACTTCAGCAGACTGAGCGGTGTGAGCATACCCATTTCCAAGTGGAGTATGTCGGTTTTTCTTTTGAGGAAACTTCCAATCTTCTGAATGGAGAGACTCGTTATCGGAGACACTTTCGATATCATCCTCTTCTGTATTTTGGTCTTGCTCTTCTCCCAAGATGGCATTGACTAGGTATGTGAACTCTAAATCCGTAGCCTCGGAAGGTGACTTGGGGATATAATCCTCAATGATGACTTCACTAGTCGATGATGATGAATAGCAAGGTTTGTATATCTCTTTTGGTTGAGTGAGGTACTCGTTATCAATGTTCCATCCAGTTGGAACAATGTCTTCAAGAGAGATTTTTGAACTTTCAGGAGTGGAGTATTTCACCATGTAGTCGAATTTTCCGCTTGGTTCTCATAATGTATCCCAAGTTTCTTCGGGGATAGGAGGAACTTCTTCTGATGAACCATGATTTCTGGTGGTGAAGTTGTTGGTAACTTCATCACTGCTTGATTGAGTCTTACTTTCAGATCCTTTAGTCGGATAACAACAAGGTGAATCAGACTCTGATAGGGATATGTATCCTGCCTCGAGAAGGTAGGACATACATTCCACTTCAAAATTCTCATCGGTGTTTTCCGTACCGATGGTGTTGACTGTTTGTTGAATAGGTTGAAGAAAACCTCCGTTGCGGAAAGTTTCTTCAATTGGAAGAACTACCTCAATCCCTGGAATAGCTTTTGATGATGTTGGAAAGAAACCAACTCCTGTTCTGTTCTTGTTGTTGGTAGGAATATTAATGTGCCCCTAACCATTGGTAGTGCCATCCTTCACAACTTGGATTGCATCTTTGTAGGAAGAAATAGACGCTGCTTTCTCCTTTCCTTTTTCCTTACCCAAGGAAAGTGCTTGGAATTTAGTTCTAGTGACTTCTTTTGGTTCTATGTCGGAGAATGATGAAAGGTTGCTGACGATCAAAGCTCGTTTTCCACATACAGTTACCAATTTGTCATTTCTTATGAACTTCAGTTTCTGATGAAGTGTTGAAGTAATTGTCCCAGCCTCATGAATCCATGGGCGACCTAGCAAACAGCTGTATTGTGCCGGGATATCCATAACTTGGAAAGTGATTTTGAACGTCTGAGGTCCAATAGTTATGGGAAGATCTACTTCTCCAAAAAATGACTTCCTTGATCCATCAAATGCTTTGACGATGACATGATTGTCCCTTAGTGGGTAATCTTTGAAGGATAATCTTGACAATGTTGATTTGGGCATGACGTTGAGAGAGGATCGATTGTCTATTAGGACTCCTGTGGGGACATCACCCATGCAGCTAACTGAGATGTGAAGTGGAAGGTTATGGTCCACTCCTTCTTCAGGAAGATCTTCGTCACTGAAACTCAGGTTAGTTCCTGCGGAGATTTTGGCAATGATACTGTTAAATTGTCCTACAATAACACTTGGTTCTACAAAAGCTTGTTCCAAAACTTTCTGTAGAGCTTCCCTATGAGCTTCAAAACTCAATAGCAGGGAAAGAATAGATATCCTAGACGGAGTATGTAGCAGCTGGTCTACAATGCTGTATTCACTCCTCTGGATTAATTTCAAGATCTCATCATTTTCTTTCGCTTGAACAGCATTGGTCGGATGATTGTCTTGCCTATGTGGTGCTTCTTCAGAAGGTTTCTCCACATTTTCTGTTGTTCTGTTGAAGACTCGTCCACTTCTAGTGACTCGACTAAGATCAGCAATGTTGACAACAGACGATAATGGTATTTCCTTACCATTTTTAATGAATGTAGCATTGTACTTGTATGGTATAGCCTTGCTGGACTCATACGGTACAGAACCTGGTAAGTAGATGACTAATGGAGCAATTGTTGTCTTCCCGCTGTCATACCTGACTTGCATTGGTTCAACTTGATTAATTTGAGGAGACACGGTAAAGACTTCGTCATCTTCTCTGTTGGCAAGAACTGTAATGGTATTGTCATCCATCAGTTTCTGAATGTCGTTGCGAACGCGCAAACATCCTCGTGAATTTCTTCGACAGATTCTACATCTACTGTAAGCGTGGAAATCCGTTCCAAAGTAGACAAGTCCATTTAAAGTCTTATGGAACCTGACTACCGATCCTTCGAGATCTTCAACTTTGTAGATTTTGTATTCTCCTGGACATCCCTGAACCATGTTGACGTCATACTCAGTTTTGACTCGGATGTGTTGAATCCATCCTAAGTCCATTTGTTCTTGTAATGCAGCTTGAACTACAGCACATCCTTGATTATTCTTTGGACAAATATCATATGTGAAGTAGTTGTGAGGTGGCATGTGACCGTACCCAGCTTGTCTAGCGTGCATTTTGACGAGATTTTCCCCTATCTGACGAATGTTGTAGATTTGAATGACGTTGGGGTGTTGATCTATCAAATTCACTGAAGCTTCTTTGTGCTGTGGCAAAGGATTTGCCTGGACATTGGGATTAGTATCTTTGAAGGATAGCATTCCGCTCTTTACTAATCTTTGAACGTCGATCTTAAAAGGGAGACAGTTCTCAATGTTGTGACCTGGTGCCCCTTGATGATAGGGACAAGATTAGTCAGTCTTGAACCATGGTGAAGAACTGTTTGCCGGATTTAGAGGACTCCTTGTCTGAATGACTCCTTTTGCAAGTAGTGTTGGAAACAAATCCGCATAAGGCATTGGCACGGGGTCAAAAGGAGGATACCTTGGAGCCCGATTGTTGTTGAAATTTCGAGGTCGGACCTGCTGCTGAGGTTGCTGCGACCCTTGTTGAAATGGTTGTTGCGAAACCTGAGGTTGATAAGCTGGCGCTGAGTTAACAACCGGAGTTATTGTTGCAACCTGAGGTTGAAACCTCTTTCTGGTTTTGTGCAAGACATCGCTAACATCTTGATCCTTTTTCTTCTGGAAAGAACTCCCATACTTCCATGGACCAATAGAAGATTCTGGTTCTTTGTTCAAACGTCCTTCTCGAACTGCTTCTTCTAAACGCACACCCATGTTTACCATCTCTGTAAAATCACTTGGTGCACTAGCAACCATTCGTCCGTAGTAAAATGGACTTAAAGTCTTGAGATAGATTTTTGTCATTTCTTTCTCTTCAAGTGGTGGACATATTTGAGCAGCAACTTCACGCCATCTCTGAGCGTATTCTTTGAAGCTTTCTCTATCCTTTTGAGTCATGGCCCGAAGTTGATCTCTGTCGGGAGCCATATCCAGATTATACTTATACTGTTTGACGAAGGCCTCTCCGAGGTCTCAAAAAGTACGAATCTCTGAACTGTCCAAGTTCATGTACCATTTGAGTGCAGCATCAGTCAGGCTGTCTTGAAAATAATGAATGAGCAATTATTGATTATCAGTCTGAGTTGACATCCTTCGAGCGTACATCACGAGGTGACTTTGTGGGCATGAATTCCCTTTGTACTTCTCGAACTCTGGTACTTTGAATTTGTGAGGAATCTTAACATTTGGAACCAGACAGAGGTCTGCAGCATTCTTTCCAAATAGATCTTGTCCTCGGAGAGTCTTGAGTTCCTTCTGCATTTGCAGAAACTGTTCCTGGAACTTGTCCAATCTTTCATACACGCCAGCATCCTCACTGGGAGCGTGATGATATACTTGTCCGCCCGGTGGAGGAAAAGTATGCATAATCGGTTGTGGAGAAGCCATGACAACAGATCTTGGTATCTCAGCGTTTTGTTGTGCGAAACCCTTTGCCTTTGCTCTTGGAACTTCAATTTCCAGAGGTCTGTAACCCTCTGGTGGATGCATCTCCGTTGTAGCTCTTGGAACTTCAGGAACTGGGGGTATGTACCCGTTTGGAATAAAGTTATACGGCATGCCCCAAGGTCGGTTGGGCGGCATGGTATACTGAGGAATAGGAGTAGAAACAATCTCGGAAACCACAGTCCTTTGTGGTTCTTCTAGCGTTGGTTGATTCTGCACAACTACCAGGGCTTCCACCATACTATTGAGCCTTTCAACAGCATCTTTGAGAGTAGTAACCTCTTCTCTGAGTTCTCCATTCTCTTGTTCAAATCTTCCATTCTTTTCTTGCGACTTGAACGAGTGTTGTTTGAATGAGACATCTTGAATGTCTTTGTTCACCTCCTTTTCCTCCTCTCTTTCTGGAGAAAGGAAAGTGACTATTAGATCCGCGATAATTCTCGTGTCAGTGCGTACGACTAAAGTGGTGCATGATATGTAATTAAGTTAATATTTTTCAAGGAAACACCATAATTACGTTATGAAACATCAAACTTTTTATTAATTAAGCGAAAACTCTGTTTTTTACACACTTTTGAAAAGGGAAATACAGAGAAACAGAGAGAAAGGACTCTAAAACTTTGACGAAGAGCCGACTTCACGTTCTAACATTTTTTTCTGTTTCTTGAGCTGAGCATCTCTGACGTGAGCTGATCGATGATCCAGGAAGCAGGAGGGATATGATGAGAAAGTGACGATTGTGTCACTTGTCGATCGAGTACTTCAAGTAACTCATCCTTCCTTCTTAGGATGTTCTGAATCTCAACATTTTCTGTGTTGACGATTCGATACTTGTTTCTCTAAGCATTCCTTTCTTGGCATACCTTGTTTAATGCCGCTTGTAGTTTTTCAACATCGGTGGAGAAAAGGAAAATTGGTCCCCTTAGGGGAATAGGTTCTTGACGCTGATATGGCATCCTGAGCTTGAATGCCCTGACGCGTACCCATTGAAGGTAAGGATCCAGGGAGATGCAAAGATGTTTTCCTAAGAATCTTCTCCCTTTTGTGTGAACAAGACGCCAGGCTTGGACGATTTCTTTCTTCAGCATGTTGCCGTGATCGTCGATGTTCTTGAAGAACAGATCTTCCAATTGAATACTAATTGGTATGTTTTTCATGGGATAGTCGTATTGACGACGGGCTAAAGCTGGATTATAGCTGATTCCTCACTTAGTTCCAATAAGGGGTACGTTGGGATAACTTCTGCAACTGAAGATGATCTTGGTTTCGTCGTTGTCAGGACTACACCATTCAATGTCCGAATGAGTGAGAGACATGATTTTCTGTGACAAGTAAAGGCCATCCCTCATGTTCCAGAAAGTGTTAAACTTTGGTATGTGCGAGACGAACCATTCGTATAACAATGGTACGCAGCATGTGATTAATCCTCCTCGCTGCAGGTTTCTTGAATGCACAGAGTGATAAGCATCCGCAAGCAAGGTTGGAACTGGATTTCAAATTAAGAAGATCTTAATTGCGTTGATGTTGATGAAGTCGTTAATGTTCGGGAACAAAAATAATCCGTAGATAAGCAATGCCAAGATTTCCTCAAAAGCGCTCATATCTTGGATGCTGACGAAGTACCGAGCTTGATCTAACAAGAACTTGGAGGGTAATCCTTGAATTCCTCCTTTACTCACCATATGAGTTCTGACGTCGACTACGTTCAAGGGAGTAATTGCAGCAATGATAATGTCGTCAGGATTCTTTTCCAAACCGGAGTACGGATCTTGCGCATACACGGGTATTCCAAACAGACGAGAGTACTCCTCTAACGTAGGCATGAGTTGATAATCTGGAAAGGTAAAACAGTGATACGTTGGATCGTAAAACTGTACCAATGTGGGAAGGATCCCATCCACAATGTTAGTATTGAGAAGAGGTAGAAGTTTTCCATACTTCTCCTTGAAAGCCTGGGGGTTGACCACCAGTTTTCCGAGCTTTTCCAATTCCTCTACCTTAGGAATCTTGAAGGTGTATTTCCTAGCTCTCTTTCTTCCGTAATCCATGGTATAGATCCTTAAGTCCTTTCTCCGTTTCTCTCTTTCTATGAAGTTCAAAACGTTCTTTATTTAGTTTCCTTGAAAAACGACTCGAAAGAGACTCTTGGGTTTTAATTATTATGAATGGATGCATGAATGCATGAATGCACACACAAGAGTTTTTAAACAAACATGGCGTAGAAGGGAATAGTGGTCATGGAGTCCCAACGCAAACCTCGCCCCATGGTAAACTAAGGTTAAGGATTTTTGTACCTGTAGAACGGGTTCTAGGGGTCTCAGAGTTTTTGCTCAATCTTAAAGATACGTTGACTGGTATCTATAAGAGAGTTTTCTCTGAGTGTAGTATCTGCGTGACAATTACTTTCGTAATCACCGCTCTACATCCTAAGAAAGGCTTTAAGTGGGGGTTAATGTGTTTCTAGGTCCTCCTGGTACAAATCAGTCTCGGAATGCATTGGCGCAGTTAATCACAACCAGCCAGGCAAATCCCAAGAGTAGATTTGGGAACCAAGATTAGAGGGCCTTCACCGAGAAAACATCCTCCATCCTATCTTATGTTGCACTCAAATCCGGGTATAGCATTTCTCACCACAAGGGGGAATCAAGCCCTTTCCCGATACATAACATAAAAATATAAACAAGTATATATGCAACAATCACATGAAATGACACAGAGGTTAGGCAGGACCTCTCTTGTTTGAGGGGGAATTTGGCATCCCTAATTCCTCATTGGGGCTGGACCAGCACAAGTCAACCATTGGTTTGGATGAAAAACCAAGGTTTTTAACACTTATATCCCCAGCAGAGTCGCCATTTTTCTGTGGTGTCATTTTCTTTACCTCCCCGTTTAACTTGGGAGGATGGCACGCTAGACCCTTCACGCGAAATTTGGAAGGAGAATGCGCTTGGGGCGGGATGAATTTTGTTTCAGTTCTTCCTACGATATCACACGAACTTTTTAATTATCCTACGAGTAGGAAAGGGGAAAAAGATCTCAAATAAACCCTAGGAGTTTGCTAAGTCTGGGGATTCACCTAGACTAGAAATTTTGGAGTTCGGGGAGTCGGTTATACATAGGGAAGAGTTTAAGCACCCTACATATCCGTAGTACTCTACGAGAACATTCTCTGTGTCAATGTGATTGTGTTTGTTGCTTATTATTGGGAAAGTTTCTCCTTTGTGTTAGGAGAGAGAATTGAATTGAATTGAAAAGACAGATAGACAAACTGACTATTTTTGGTATTTTATTAGCTCGCTGAGATTCCTTGTGAACCTCATGCCTACATATCCCTAATGGAAGTCAGAGCTTAATGTAGTTCGGGGAACTAATTAGGGATTTTAATGATTTTTGGTGCCTTTCTAGAAGCTCAAGGTTGAAGCTTTAAATTAAATCTCTGTTTACAGTAAAGAGGCATGAAATCATCTTTACAGAGAGGTATTTCTACTATTCCACCACAAACATTTTTAAAGTGACAAAAAAGATAAAAAAACGTTTCATTAAAAGGGGGAGCCTACTTGGTTGATCAAGTATGACAGCCAACATGCCTCTTGAATGAAAGATTCTCAACCAAATTAGGGAAAGTTGTACAAGTCTGGGTTGTGCGCCAGAGCAATGCCTTTCACGAGTCCTAAATAGGAGAATGTTTGAAATGATTGTTTGTTTGAAATGATTGTTTAAAATGATTGTTTGAAATGATTGTTTGTTTGTGGTGAGACAGGAGAAACACCTACCTATGAAGATGAGCTATGTCTATCTATTGTTTGAAAGATTTGATTTTTAGCTGGCTTGTCTGAGGCCCAAGATTGAGGCTTTTGATTTATTTATTGACTCTGGGAGATAACTCCACTGGGGATGGATTTAAACTAAAGAGTTTTTGTGTTCTGTACAAAGCCCAGAATTGAGGCTGACTCTAGCTGGAGAGTATTTATTTGATGGATTTTATTTGGTGTTCTGTACAAAGCCCAGAATTGTGGCTGACTCTACTTAGGGAGACTCTATTTTGTGCCTTGTATGAAGCCCAAGGTTGTGGCTGACTCTTAACTAGGGAAGTCATTATTTCATGCCTTGTATGAGGTTCAAGGTTGAGGCTGACTCTTTGGGGAGTTTTACTCTGCTGGATGATTTATCTATTAAAAGACTGATTTTTTGGAGGCTAACCCTTTCCAGGGATTTTGACTCAGCTGGTGAAATTATCTTTTTAAAGAATGATATTTTTGGAGGCTAACCCTTTCCAGGGATTTTGAATGATAGCATAAATATTATCTAATTGAGACTTCTTGTTTAAAGCCCAAGATTAAGGTTGACTCTGATTGAGGATAGATAACTGTGGATCCTAGACTCTGCTAAGGAAATTGACGAAGATAAGGGTGACAGAGACTGTCCATGTCTCTCATTCCAAAAGGTGTACTCAATTTGAGACATTCTTAGCTTGTTTAAAGTCTGGTTTAAAGTGGAAGAAACTCACCAGGGTAGGCTAAAAGGTGACTAAAGACCTGTTCCTATGTTTATAAGAAACCAGATGGGTCCTTGTATACAAGCTCAAGAGGAAGCTGGGAATGCTTTTAAGAAGCCTGTGGGTCCTTGTACAAAGCCCAAGAGGAGGCTAATCGAGGGTCATCGAGGGTCCTTGTTGTAGCACAAGAGAAAGCTATGTGGTTTTGAACTTATTTTGGCTTTAAGAAAATGGGTAAGAGGTTTCACCGGGAATAATTCCTCTTGGGTGGATGTATCTTATTTTTTTTGTTCTAAGGCTTTTTCAAGATGTTTCACTGGGAATAATTCATCTTGAGGGTTTGAACTACAGATCTCTAATTAGGAAAGAGCCTTCACCGGGAAGACATTCTCAATCCTAGGCCATAGTCCTATAATATATATATATAGTTTAACTGTCCTAAGATTTACACTCAGACGTAGTTCTAAACAATATATAAACAGTTCTATATTTGACAGTAATTTAAATAAAGACTGTAAATTGAAAGCTATAAAGCCTAACCTGGATGGAGTGGAGGCCTTTGATGGAGTATGTACAAAGCCTTACCAGCAGTTTTGTTGTTCATTGATAACAGTTGAATATTTATTATAAACAGTTAAGGGTTTTTTGAAAACAGAAGAAGTGAAGATGGACATAGGTCACATAGGTATCTGAAGAGTTTCACCGGGAATAATGTCCTTCAAATACCAGAAGAATGTTTTGAAAACAGAAAGGAGATTTTGTAAATACAGTTTTGAAAACAAACTATGAAAAGAAAGAAGGTATTGGGACTTACACTCTATTAGAGGCCCAGTACTTTATAGTACTGGTTGACTGTTATGAAAACTATTGAAAAAGATTAGAAATAATACAAGGTTTTGTTGTCTGAAAACCTAGATCGTCTGCTTAATTTAGGTTTGAAAACAGTTTTGAAAATTGACAAAAAGTCAACTTAATTAGGGTTTAGACAAAGTCTATACCTAATAAAGACCTAGATGATTAGGGTTTTATCACAAAAATATTTACAAGAGATTAGGTTTTGAAAATCAATAGAAAACTATATTTAAAGTATTTTAAAATATTAAAAAAATATGTTATTTTAAACCTAAAAAATATGTATAAAATAAATAATATTTTTTGTGATTTTTGGGTTATTCATAAAATAGATATGTTAAATGATAAGTGTGTGAAAAATCAAAAATAAATGATTTAATTTTATTGGTTAATTTGTTGTGTGAAGTTGTAAAGAAAATGAAGAAGAAAAGTAGTAAAAAATTGGTTTTGGCCTCACCATGGTTTGAACCCACGCCCTTGTAATCAATTACTCAATACAACACCACTGGGCCAACGCGCGCTTGGTGTCAAAGGAGTGACTCCATTGCAATACATGTGTTATTCAAATGCATAGAACAAAAAAAGAAATAAAATCAAAAGGTCTGGGGCGAGGGGGATTCGAACCCCAGACCTTGGGCACGCGCAACACACAAACTCTCTTTACCACTGGGCTATAACGATGTAGTCGTTTATAAAACAACTTCCACTCAAATTAAAATAAACTCAGACCCTGGATTTGAATTTTTGCGCGCCACCACCAATGTCATCTTCAACCTCAAGCTTCCATGATTTTTGAAATTCTAACTCTCTCGTTTCTCAACCAAATTAGATGATGTAAACATGAATTTTGCTCTAAATTTCCTCACGAATTCAGATATGCAACTAAAATTTATTTATATTAACTTTAACTATCTAATTTTCCAGAAAACACGAAGAACACATAAAACCTAATTTTAAAATTAAATGATGGATACGATGAGTAAATGAATTATGATAGAGGGTTTTTAATCATCTGATGATGCTAAACAAACTGGTATCAAGATATATGAGAAAGAGTACTTGAATAAGTAGGTTAGAGTTTGAAAAAATTCCTCTGAAAATGGAGGTCGTGAGGATGATGAGGAACACCTGGGCTTGTGTGAGTGATCCTAAAAGCTTCCTGAGGACTCAGTGATGTTAACTGAATACTCATTAAGACTTGAACCCCTCAGAATCGTCCAACCCGACTCCTTCAAATTGAGCTTCAAGTGAACATGGAGGTTGGTGAATTTGTAGTTACATATGTGCAGCAGGCATCTGAATAGAGTCACTACACCTCTAGGAACATGTTGATGTGCTTGAATTGGTTTGACACCTTCTGAATTCTTCTGCAGACCTCTAATTGCTTAAGCTCCAAAGTGAGAGTGACTATGGTGTTACTCCACTTACAGAAGTGATCCAGGTGCTTGGATCACCTCTAATGAACCCCTTTGAGATGTTAGAATGCTTACTTCTCAAAGAAGAGCTCTGGTTTGAAGAAATCGATTCTTCTTGCTAAAGAACTTTGAAAAACCATAAGCATGAGGGAGAGAAAGAGAAGCAAGAATTGGAGTTGCTTTGGTGTGAATTGTATGGAGGATAGCACTTATATTTATAGGCAAAGAGTTCTGTACAGATTGAGGGAGTGAGCTTGCTTAATGAGAGAGTTTTGGTTTCTTGGCCATGAAGAAATTCAAAGAATCTCCAAAATGTAATGATGAACAAACCGAGCTACCTTCCTATCCATTGATTCTATCTGATCTTGGGGAACATTTCTGATATGTAGAGGCTTCCTATTGGCTTAGGAGAAGATTCCAATTGATGAATCATTACTTACCATAAATTCTCAAAAGTAATGATTATATAATCACATGTTCTTGCTTTAGGGAATCTTCTCCAATTCCTATGCCATGGTGAAAATGAATGCATGGTATGCTTTCAGATGTGTTATGGGTCGTGTAGCATCCATTAGTGAAGCCATATGCACAAAATTGCAAAGTTCCAAATTGTACATGACCTATAATTTCACTTCATGAGGCCAACTTTGAACAAGCATAAATCCTAGCTCAAAATGAATTTGGAGAAGGTTGAGAACAATTTGGAAAGCCCTAAACATCTACTTCAATTCATTAGTTTGGGGTTTCTTCAGAATCATTTGGGAAAGTTGTGAAAAATGGGCCTAAAGTTGGAAGAAAACTAGGTTAAAAACACTTAGAATTTTTCTAAGTTTTTATGACCTAAAACTTCAAAATTCACAAATCTGTTAAATGATTGATTCCTTGAAAAAAGTTGTCTTGTAAGATGTTGTTTTATTTTTCAAGATCTAGTACTTTCATTTTGGGAGATTTTTGAGTGTGTAAGCAAAATTTTGAGTTCCCAAAATACCCCTTAAAAACCCTAATTCCTGACTTTTTGCTCCATGGTGAATTTTCTTGAATTTCTCTTGCCAAATGACTTTAATAATCATATATTGATGATATTGATCTTAAAAAGTCATGTTTTGGCCAAAAATCCTAAAAGTCAAAGGTTATCTTGTATAGTTGACTTTTTCAGATGAAGTGAAATCTTGGACTTTTGTGATGAATCAAACTTTCCTCCTCAAATGAATGATGTGAATGGATTATATTGAGGTAATAGAAGTCCTTGAGTCATGTTTTGAGTTTTAGATCCATGTCCTGATTAAAAAGTCAACTATGTTGGTGAATAAGGTCAAAAACCCTAATTGTCGACCAGATGAAATTGATGACTGTAGATCTTGAATTGAAGTGTAATGCCCAATGGATAATGTCATATGAACCAATTGAAGATATTTGAACTAATTGATATATGCCCTGGAGCTTTTTAGGGTTTCCCAAATGTGAACCCTGATTATAGTCCTTGATGGGCTCAACACCCTAGACTGGTGAAGTAAGCAAACCTGAGTCCAGGTGATGGGTGTCTAATCAATCATTGGTGAATGAAGTTTTTGAGTCCTATGATTTTATTGGAGACTAATCCTTCTATTAATTGATCCTTTGTCTGAGCTCTTTTGTTCCTGAGCACCCTCGACTAAGTATCAAGGTAATAAATGACTGCTCTGAGCATTTGTTTTGAATTTAATGAAAAGTTTGGAGGTATGACATCTCAGGGGGGGTCAAAATTAGGGTATGACAGTAATACCAACAAAAGCGAACTATAACCTTTTACTAGGAAGAGAGTGGATCCATGGAGTAGCTGTTGTGCCTTCGACAATGCACCAAAGGTTGACTATCTGGAGAGAAGATGGGATAGTCGAAAATATAGAAGGAGATCAAAGTTACTACATGTCTGAAGTGAATCAAGTCAACAAAACAAGCTTCGACAAAAACCTGGCCAACATAGGCCCATGTCAGGCAGCAGAGGAGATATACTCTCCAAATAAGAATGCTTTGTATTATTTATCTCTTCACCCTAGTGGATTTCAATGGAATAGAGAGATAATGGGAGATCCCGAGGATACGAAGCACATCGAAGGACTACCTGGAGCATGACCAACTGGCTGGGACGAAGATGTTGAATATGTCTGAGTTATCCTTCTTCAAAAAGATTTCGGCTTGCGTAGCCGAGAATAAAAGAAAAGCGGCTTTAGAAGCCGAAATATCAAACATGGCTTTCGAAGCCATACAGAAAGAATCAGAAGTACCGGGTCCATGGGTGCATTTTATCCCCAAACCCCCCGACACAAAGAACTCTGACGAACAGGTTTCAAGCGAACAGACAAGTCAAAGGTTAGACGCCATTTATGTTGAGGAACCCTTTGGATTCGAAAAAGATTCGATGGCACCAAATGTAAAGATGTTGGCTCAGGACCCACTCGAAGAAGTAGACCTTGGAGACGGGAGATTGAAGAGGGGCACATATATCAGCGCGAAACTAGCACCAGCCTTAAAAAAGAAGGTCATTACATTACTAAAAGAAAATAAAGATTGCTTTGCTTTGGACTATGATGAGATGCATGGTTTAGAGAGAGAGTTGGTCGAATTAAGATTACCAATAAAAGAAGGGAATAAACCCATCAAGCAAACCCTAAGAAGATTCGCACCAGAATTCCTCTCGAAGATTAAAACAGAGGTCGAAAGGCTTCTTCATTGCAAATTCATTAGGACTACAAGGTATGTCGAATGAATTGCTAATATAGTACCTGTTATTAAAACGAATGGTTCTTTGAGGATTTGTATAGATTTTCGTGATTTGAATGCAGCAACCCCTAGAGACGAATATCATATGCCTGTGGCAGAGATGTTAGTAGACTCAGCCGCAGGCTTCAAATACCTAAGTATGTTAGATCGGTATTCCGGATATAACTAAAACTTCATTGCAGAAGAGGATGTCTCCAAAATAGCTTTTCGATGTCCTGGGGCAATAGGCACCTATGAATGGGTCGTTATGCCTTTTGGTTTGAAAAATGCTGGGGCAAATTATCAAAGAGCAATGAATTCTATATTTCATGATTTTATAGAAACTTTCATGCAGGTATACATAGATGACATTGTCATAAAATCTGTTTTAGACAACAATCATCTCAATCCTCTCAGCCAATCATTCTAAAGAATGAGAAAACATGGCTTGAAGATGAACCCCCTTAAATGTGCTTTCTTGGTGCAGGCTGGATATTTATTGGGCTTTGTGGTCCATAAGAATGGGATAGAAATTAATCAAAATAAAACAAAGGCCATTATGGATACGAAACCACCATCCACAAAGAAGGAGTTGCAGTCACTATTGGGAAAGATAAACTTCCTGAGAAGATTCATCTCTAATTTAAGTGGGCGAACGCAAGCCTTTTCCCCCTTACTCCGTCTGAAGCAAGGAAGATTCGAATGGAGTGTTGAGCATCAAGAAGCTTTCGATATAATAAAGCAGTATTTAATGTACCCACTCATCATGTTGCCTCCAATTGGGAAGAAACATATGAGCCTGTATATATCAGCATCTGATACTACCGTAGGTAGCATGCTGGCACAAGAAGATGAAAATGGCATCGAAAGAGCCATTTCTTACTTAAGTAAGGTACTAAATGACACAGAGACTAGGTTACTGCCATAGAAAAACTCTGGCTTTGTTTATATTTCTCTTGTATAAACTTAAGTATTATATAAAACCAGTTGATGTTTATGTTTCGTATCATTTTGATGTTATTAAACATATGTTATCTAAACCAATATTGCACAGTCGAATTGGTAAATGGGCTTTATCCCTCACTGAATATTCTTTAACCTTTTGCCCTCTTAAAGCAATGAAAGGACAAGTCGTATCAGACTTTATTGTAGATCATGTAGTGGTCGAAAAACCTCAACAATATGTTGAATTAAAACCTTGGAAGTTATTTTTCGATGGTTCAACCCACAAAGAGGGGAGTGGAGTTGGAATACTCCTAATTTCTCCTGAAGGAATTCCAACGAAACTCAAGTATAAAATCGAAGGTCCTCTATGCTCCAATAATGAAGTAGAGTATGAAGCATTGCTTGCAGGACTTGAAGCCTTGTTGGAATTGCGGGCAACCAGAGTCGAAATTAAAGGAGATTCTGAGTTAGTCATAAAGCAGCTGACGAAAGAATACAAATGTATAAAAGAAAACTTGATCATGTACTTTGTTATGACGAATAGGGTGCGCAAAAAATTCGAATATGTTGATTTGAAACATGTCCCAAGGATAAAAAATCAAGAAGCAAATGACTTGGCACAACTAGCTTCAGGATATAAAGTGTCGAAGGAAAAGCTGGAAGAATTAATTGAAGTAAGAGGAAAGGAAATGGCAACAAGATTGTCTCCAACCGACCTAGAAAATACACAATTGGGCTTTGCTAATGAAGAAGAATTCAAAGTATTAAACATATATTCTCTAGCAGACACGGATTGGAGGAGTCCGATAGTCAACTACTTGAAAGATCCTCCGACAGACACAGAAAGGAAAGTGAAATATAGAGTCTTGTCATATTTCCTGATGGGGAACGAATTGTTCAAGAAGACTCCTGAAGGGGTTTTGTTGAAATGCCTTGGTGAAACAGAAGCTTATCTAGCACTATCAAATGCACATACTGGGGCGTATGAAGCTCATCAAGCTGGGCATAAAATGAAATGGTTGTTGTTTTGTTATGGAATGTATTGGCCCACTATGTTAAAATATTGCATAGATTTCTCCAAGGGTTGCCAGGAATGCCAGGTACACGCAAGTATCCAACATGCTCCTGCTAATGAATTAAGTTCAATCATTAAGCCATGGCCTTTCAGAGGTTGGGCATTAGTTCTAATTGGAGAAATTCGACCCGCTTCATCTAAAGGTCAGAGATATATCTTGGTAGGAATAGATTATTTTACCAAATGGGTCGAAGCAATACCACTAGCCAACGTGGACCAAGAGTCTGTGATTGATTTCATTCAAAAATACATTATATAGATTTGGAATCCGAGAGAGTATAACCACAAACCAAGGATCAGTATTTAGTGGTCGAAAAATGCAAGAATTCGTGAAAGAAATGGGATTCAAATTGCTCACTTCCACACCTTATTATGTTCAAGCAAATGGACAAGTCGAAGCAGCCAATAAAGTGATAATAGGTTTGATAAAGAAACATGTAGGGAAGAAACCTAAGAACTGGCATAAAACTTTAGAGCAAGCGCTCTGGGCTTGTCAAACATCACCCAAAGAAGCAACCAACACTACGTCATTTCAACTTACATTTGGATATGATGCAGTATTACCAGTCGAAATATACCTGCAATCAGTCAGAATTCAGAAACAAGAAGAGATTCCCCCAAACATGTACTGGGAAATGATGATGAATGAATTGGTGGATCTAGACGAAGAAAGGTTGCGAGCATTGGAGATGATAAAGAGACAAAAAGAAAGAGTATCAAGAGCATATAACAAAAAGGTGAAAGGTAAAGTGTTTGTTAATAATGATTTAGTTTGGAAAGTAATTTTTCCTATGGATCGAAAGAATCAAGCTTTAGGTAAATGGTCTCCGCATTGGGAAGGCCCTTTTTGAATTTTAAAAGTGTTTTCAAATAATTCTTATGAAATAGAAGAACTACCAGAGGATCATAGGATTCTAAAAGTAAATGGTAAATATTTGAAAAGGTATAAGCCAGTTATGCATGAAGTCAAGATTGCGAAAACGTAGCAAATAAAGATTAACGTTACGGCTAAAATGGTGAATATTTCGTCAAGATGGCTTTATTCTTAGCATATTTACAATATAGAGTAAGCAAATAAGAAAGGCTGAAGATATGCAAGTTAACATGTAAACTAGAAAAGATGTTCATTAATAAAAGTGGCTGACATATTTGAGCCTAGATTACAATAGAGGCTAATATAGTAAATCCCAAATGACAGTAGAACATCACAAAAAGATAATGAAATAAAAAGTCTACGAAGTCTTCAAGTTTTCTTCAGTTAACCCGAAGATGCAAGTCCTCCAGGCTTAGCGAGGGCCAACTCTCAGCCTCAAAGGCATCAAAAGACCCTGTTATGCGTAGCCTTCTAGCTATCCCTAGTTTAACGAAGATGTAGGACAAGAGTCGTCCATAAGGAAGACATAAGGTTTTACCACTGTGAGAGGTCAAGACAGCTTCTGTGAGATGCTTGAAGATCATGAGAGGGATGTTAACCTTTATCTTAAGTAATACACAATACATAAACTGAATATCCCACATCATTATGTTTTGTTGGTACTCCTTTCGTGGGAGGAAATTCCCCACAAGAAGTTGGTGCTAGATCCTGCCCACGAATGCAGAAAAAGCATGATTAGGACCAGTGAAGATGCTCCTTAAAACATCAGAAATAGTTTTGCTATAAGGATCTTCACAAAGAGACCCAACATTCTCACACTTCAGGTCTTTGGAAATGAGCTTCGCATAAATGATTATAGGGGAATCAGAAACTTCGGAGCAGATGGTAGTCTTTCCTTCTTGGTCCATTTGAATGGACGCATGCATCCAGAAATCTGCAAGCATATTAGGATACACTAGACCATCTAAGATGGTAAGGTAGTGTTCAAAGTTTTGAGTGGCGAACATTTCTTGAAGATCAACGCCATGTTTGTGAAATTCTTCAGGTGAAGGGTTAAATTCTTTGTGGATGGCAGAAATGATGTTGTTGAAAGAAAGAGACATCGTTGATACAAAGAAGAAATGAAAAGATGAGAGAAAATGAAGAGTTATTGAAAGGATGTGAAACAACAGCGAAGATTGGAAGAGTTTATATAGAAGTAACTTACTAAGGAGATTGGTTACGCTTGGAATTATCAGTGGGCCACGTGTTGGTTTCCTATGGGAAAATGTGTAGTCCGCCGTTTACTGGTCTTGGAAGTTAAAGCACAATCATTCTAAAACTGACATGCGCACGTCTTAATGAGACGTTTTGGAAAAGGTAAGTCATAATTAACTGACAATTATAACCTATAGAGTAATGAAACGTTAAATCAAAACGAAGTGGCTGCAAGGGATGTCTACATTGTGTGTGTTTAGTATCGAGGAAATTATGATGGCTAAAAAGGTGAAAATATATTAAATAGAAAATTTTCCAAGAAAACAATGTTCATAATATTGCATGCCAAAAGTAGTTGAAAAGGAAAGATGTCCATTTATGTATTTGATTACAAAAAGAGTCGGCAGATAGGAGATACTTTAAAGATTATTACAATTGATTAATCACTAAAGTCATCAGGGAGATTGTTCTTCATATGAGAATATTGAGAAGCTAATATGGACAAACGTCGTTCAATCGTAGCTTGTTGCTTATTCAACTCTTCGGTCTCTGGTTCCAATTTCTGGGCTGTTTCGATATGTCGAATGCCCATCTGGACCACTTCGTCTATCTCTTTATGAATTAGCTTCTGGATCTCATCTCGACGGTCTTTTGCAACCTTCACCTTTCCTTGAAGACGTTCAATCTCTTCCTCCCAAGACTTGATATTCGCCTCACAGGTTTTGTACTCTTGTTGATACTTCGAACGTTCAAGCTCCAGAGTTTCGATTTTGACAGTTGATTCACCAGCAGCCTTCCATGAAGAGGTTTGAGTAGCTACTTTCGTGCTTAACTTTTGATTGACCTCTTGTTTTCAAAGATTATCTGACTAGAGTTGGTCGAGTAAGAAACCTAGTGAAACAATCTCCTGTGAAACCTCTTCAAAGACATTGAGCAGATCCACTTTCTTTAGAAGATTTTTCAGCCCAAAACAGGTGGTAGTGAAGGAGATTTTGGCTATCAGGTTTTGCGTTGTGGTCCACAGAAATAGGTTTAGAAATTCTATCTGCGATAGACGAACCGCTCTTTGCATTCATCATAGCTTTGAGGAAGCTCGCAGGGTTAGTAGATTTAAGACGCTCCAATTCAGCTGAAGAAAGTGTAGAGGCAGCATTGGTCGAAGTAGTCGCGTGAAAAACGGTCTTCCCAAAGGGTTGACTCTGTGTTTTTTCTGATTGAAGTTGGCTGGAGGCTTCATCCCTAGGTTCATTCTCAGGGTTAGTTTCCTCACTCCCTATAAACTGTTCGACTTCTTCGCCAGTGTTAGACAGCTGAGGATTGTCCTCCATCTCAATGTTTTTATCAATGACTGGAGACGAATCATTTGAATGAATACCTTCAGTATGTTTAGTGGAAGGGACATTTTTGGAAGGTTCATCATCTTCGATAACAGGAGCGAGAGCGGGTGAATTTCAATGAGGAATAGCTGCGATGAAAATTATAGTACATCAAAACGAAAGCTATTGAAAGAAAATAGTTGGTAAATACAAGGAATATAAAAGTATACCTTGAAAATTATCAATATCAAAAGAAGGATTTGATGTCTTGAGATCAGAGGTAGCAGTACCCACATCGTCCTACAAGTTTAGAATGATTTTACTCAAGTTAAAGGTTAGAATGGGATCTGCAGTAAAGTGATAAAGGACAAGATTCTTTACCTTGGCCGGGATATTATCTGGGCTCGAATTATGACTTTCACCGACAGGTATAGTTCCAGTTATCTTTCGAGGCTGGTCGTCGGAGGAGATTTTGTTATTCGGAGACGTAGGCTTCGAAGTCCCAGATCTTTTTCCTCTAACTAAAGAGGCAGTAACCTTCTGTCTTTTCTTCGTCGCTATTTTAGAATGAGGAGGAGACCCATCTTCTTCATCTGAGGCAACGGTAGCACTTGTAGTTGAAGCTTTCCGTTTGGGAGGTGTTGGAGGTTTTGTATTATGGAAATAGTTACGTCAGAAGTTTAAACGTTATTAGAGTAAAAGCATAAAAGGCAAAGATACTTACTACAGGATTTTTTCCAGGATCTGTGGAATCGTCCCCACTTTCTTTCCTACCTCTCGAAGCTGCAGTAGCTTTACGGGCAGCAGCGTCTTTGATAACTCTTTTTCGGCTAAGGGTTGTGAGCAAAACAAAATAAGTTAGTATAAAGACAAAGAGAAGAAATTCCAATCGAGAGATGATCTAGTTTCCAACTTTCAGGTATTGGAGTCAGAACACTAACGTGCTCGAGACTTATGTGAAGACGTCCTTTGAAATTATCCAAGGTATGCTTAGTCGGAACCACTCGGTCGGCGCGTTTTTTGGATTGTTCGCAAAGAATTTTGGGGACATTGATCGGTAAAATAGCAAGTGTACTATTTTGCCTCTGTAGTAATAATAGGGAAATTCCCCGAATGTCGATCTCAAGGACTGCGTAGTAATATCCAGTTCAAATTATAGATCAATTAACCAAAAACTAATATTGGGGTTTTGTTTGCAAATTGTCACTAAACAATAATTAAAATAAGCAGAAAAGTAAATTGGCTTTTTGACAAATATGAGTATTATGCTAGGGGTATAGTGTGTGATTGTTTCTGTAATAGCCTTGGATTTAGATCTCTTCAACAAGTTCATAACCTTTAATTACCGCCCTTTAGATTATTTTCCCCTAAGTCCTTAGTGGGAAAACCTTTGAACATTCATCCTAACTCCTAAGTCCTTAGAGAATTATGATGAAATCAAGCCTTTATGTTATCAAGAGTTAACCGGTAACTATAGGGTATCCCTAGTCCTAGGTGATATCTACTATAGTCTAATCGTACAAAAACCTTAACAACCGCTGTCCAGCTGGTTGTTAACCGTAAATCAATCTTGTTGGTCCGACAAAGAAAGCATAAAAACCGTGTACAATAAAATTAAATAAGAAAACAAATCTATCGACGAACTCAAGAATTCAAAATCATTACAGATTCAAATCAGGGACACCCCCTAGCATTAGGGTTTAGTTACTCATATTGTTCAAAGAAAACAAATTATAAAATAGATACATTACAAGAATTGAGATGAAATTTGATCTTCAATCGCTTCCGTTCATGAAGACCTTCTTCTCTCCCAAACCCTTGTTTTCTCCAATCTTCAATCGGGTCTTCTCCTAGCCAAAAAGTCCCCTCTCTCTTGCCCTAAAGTTGTTTTTATAATCAATCTTCCATTCCGGTTGAAACCAAATGCCAAGAATACCCTTAATGATCCCATTTGAGTAAGGAAGCTTATAAACACATATTCAGCCCGCGCTCATCAACACGGGCCGTGTTCCTGCACACGGGCGCCCGTGTTGATCCTCTGACTTTGGTTCAAACTCGCATTTCCAGCCACATTTCAACACGGGTGGCCGTGTTGATTAACACGGTCCGTGTGAGACCTTAACTTCATAATTTGGCTTTGTGTTCTTCATCAAAGTTGTAGCCCTTTTTGTTAGCGAAATTTTGCCACCGGAACCGCGTCAATCGGAGTTACGAAGCTCTAGTTATGATCAAAATACTACACACCTGTCACGATGAGAAACATGCTGAAAATTTCCAGATCTCACACTTGATAACACGAGTCGTGTCAGCCCCGTGACTTTCATCTCTTTTGCATTTTCTTGGCCACGCTTCATCCTAACACGGCCAGTTTCAGGTGATACAGGTGGTCGTGTCAGACCTCATGTAGCTTGACTTTTCACTTCCTTCGAAACTCCCCTTTTTGTACTTTTTGGCATTGATTTGTCTCGATTTATTCCTTTAAGCCTGCAAACAGTAAAATACACAACCAAAGCATAAAATGTAGAATAAAGAAATAAAACACTCAATAACATAACTTAAACATACTTAAAAATAACGGTAAATATATGTGTGAAAACCACTGATCAAACTCCCCCAAACTTAAACCGTTGCTTGACCTCAAGCGACAATTACAAGAGTTAATGACCCTCAAAGCACACGGTGTTCATACGTGAGATATCCATCTGTATTGATCAAGAAACAGTTGGTTCGGCATTCACATGATGCGACGAGTTTTGTTACCACATTAAACCTCAAGCTCCCATTTCGGATACCTCTCCAACTATGCTTTGCACTTAAGTCTCTTTCCGATTTTCCTCCTCTTTCATTCGGACAATCATATTAAGGCACTACATCTCTTATAATACTCATCACCTGCATGAGACGAATCAAGGCTTCTTATTTTCTTTTCGTGGCACCAAACTAGCAGCATTGGCTACATTTTATTACCGATGAAATTTTCAAACTTTGCAGTTATATATTGTCCTTTTGGATGACGTTTGGGGATCAATCTCCTTTGGGCTGAATAACCGGGTGAGGGTTACCCAACTTAGCGAGCCGATTGCCTTTTACCGCCTTTTCATCATTTGGTGCCAACTTTATATCTCTTTTTTTTCTCAACCAGTCACCATGCAAGTGAATCTGAATTATGCCAGACTGTATCAATAAACTACTCGAGAAGTACTTCTCAGGAGACAAGTACTATGGTGCAAATCTACACGTTAGACTCGTATTTCTTTTAGGGAACCAAGGGTGTTTAAGCAAACCTCTTCTTGTCACATTATTCCGCACTTCCTGTCCTCAAACAAACCTCGCTTCATCTCTATATACTATTCCCGATCGCTCTTTAGGATCAAAACTTCTTCAACAAAAATTAAAATTTCGGTCAAAATTTGGGCAGAATTCACTTTATGGTTTCACATCATACCAATAACATAAAAATAAAATACAAAGAGAAGAACCTCCCCCAAACTTGAACTAAACATTGGCCTCAATGTTTCAGAACGAGCTCGAGAGAGGTGACTCACAGAGGGCATTGCACTCCAATGATCACTTCCGAGATTTCACTAGAGATGCCCTCTTTTATTTCCTGAAAATAAAACAAACAAACAAACAAAGAAATTAATTATTAAAACCGTGGGTTGCCTCCCACGAAGCGCTTCATTTAACGTCGCATGGCTCGACGGTCTATTCCCTTTGTTAGGGTGGCATATATGACACAAAGAACACATCATCTTTTTTCTTTCTTTTGTTTGGTAGCAATCCCATGAACTTAAAGTACCGATGATGTTGCTGCCAAATCCTTTTCAGCTTAATTTTATTGAACAAGGCATAAATGTCTTCCAATACTTTGTCAATTTCTTGTCTTTCATCTGCCTTGTTGTAAAAATAGTTTTTGGGAATACTCTTTTGTTGAAAATTTTCTTGTTGGATGTCCACCTCTTCACAAATTGTTAAATTTGTGGTTTTATCCAAAACTCGATCATCTTCAAGTTTCCTTATTTCTTCTTCCCCATATTTCTTTTTTACCTCAAATTCTTCTATTCTTACTGCATCCTCTTCATCTGATGTGAAGCATTTTTCTTCTGGTTCCACATACTCTTCTTCCAACTGTAACTTTCTCCAAATAAACCTATCTGGATAAAAGTTAGCTTCCTTACATTCATTCATAAGGATTCTTACCTCCCTCTTATATGCTTTGAAAATTTTAGTCGCCTCTTCCAAGGTGACTCCTGAATCAGGCGACCAACATGCAGGAGATACAGGTGGCAATGTATCAAAACAATACATAGCTACAAAACTCAGACAATTTGTTAGTAGCAAAGTATAGAAGAATTCATGAAGCAAAAATAATTAGCCTTTTTTTATATTAAATCAAATTCAAATAAACAAAAACAAAAACAAAATTTTAGCTGACGAGCAACAAAATTTCAATTGAACTAAGATCAAAACTATATATTTTAGCAGTCCCCGGCAACGGCGCCAAAAACTTGATCGGTAAAATAGCAAGTGTACTATTTTGCCTCTGTAGTAATAATAGGGAAATTCCCCGAATGTCGATCTCAAGGACTGCGTAGTAATATCCAGTTCAAATTATAGATCAATTAACCAAAAACTAATATTGGGGTTTTGTTTGCAAATTGTCACTAAACAATAATTAAAATAAGCAGAAAAGTAAATTGGCTTTTTGACAAATATGAGTATTATGCTAGGGGTATAGTGTGTGATTGTTTCTGTAATAGCCTTGGATTTAGATCTCTTCAACAATTTCATAACCTTTAATTACCGCCCTTTAGATTATTTTCCCCTAAGTCCTTAGTGGGAAAACCTTTGAACATTCATCCTAACTCCTAAGTCCTTAGAGAATTATGATGAAATCAAGCCTTTATGTTATCAAGAGTTAACCGGTAACTATAGGGTATCCCTAGTCCTAGGTGATATCTACTATAGTCTAATCGTACAAAAACCTTAACAACCGCTGTCCAGCTGGTTGTTAACCGTAAATCAATCTTGTTGGTCCGACAAAGAAAGCATAAAAACCGTGTACAATTAAATTAAATAAGAAAACAAATCTATCGACGAACTCAAGAATTCAAAATCATTACAGATTCAAATCAGGGACACCCCCTAGCATTAGGGTTTAGTTACTCATATTGTTCAAAGAAAACAAATTATAAAATAGATACATTACAAGAATTTAGATGAAATTTGATCTTCAATCGCTTCCGTTCATGAAGACCTTCTTCTCTCCCAAACCCTTGTTTTCTCCAATCTTCAATCGGGTCTTCTCCTAGCCAAAAAGTCCCCTCTCTCTTGCCCTAAAGTTGTTTTTATATTCAATCTTCCATTCCGGTTGAAACCAAATGCCAAGAATACCCTTAATGATCCCATTTGAGTAAGGAAGCTTATAAACACATATTCAACCCGCGCTCATCAACACGGGCCGTGTTCCTGCACACGGGCGCCCGTGTTGATCCTCTGACTTTGGTTCAAACTCGCATTTCCAGCCACATTTCAACACGGGTGGCCGTGTTGATTAACACGGTCCGTGTGAGACCTTAACTTCATAATTTGGCTTTGTGTTCTTCATCAAAGTTGTAGCCCTTTTCGTTAGCGAAATTTCGCCACCGGAACCGCGTCAATCGGAGTTACGAAGTTCTAGTTATGATCAAAATACTACACACCTGTCACGATGAGAAACATGCTGAAAATTTCCAGATCTCACACTTGATAACACGAGTCGTGTCAGCCCCGTGACTTTCATCTCTTTTGCATTTTCTTTGCCACGCTTCATCCTAACACGGCCAGTTTCAGGTGATACAGGTGGTCGTGTCAGACCTCATGTAGCTTGACTTTTCACTTCCTTCGAAACTCCCCTTTTTGTACTTTTTGGCATTGATTTGTCTCGATTTATTCCTTTAAGCCTGCAAACAGTAAAATACACAACCAAAGCATAAAATGTAGAATAAAGAAATAAAACACTCAATAACATAACTTAAACATACTTAAAAATAACGGTAAATATATGTGTGAAAACCACTGATCAGACATTCCCACACACAAAACAGTCTGGGAAAGGAGGGCTTAAAGCCACACCAAAGCCAGCACTGGGTAGCGGAGGAAATTTAGGAGGATATAGTTTGAAAGCCACATCATAACATTGTTCGGGACGAACATATGTGGGCAGTTTCAACTTCTCCAGTTTATTAGAAAATTTTTCGCGTAAAGTAATTGCAGCTTCACGAATGGTTCGACTAAGATCATTAGGTCTATAGATAGTTTCAAAGAATTTTTGGAAAGCTTGGATTTCTTTATTATGCATCGAAGTACCTTTTTGGAAGCGCTCTTGCACGGCAGCAAAAGCCTCAGTTAGTTATTGTGAAAGACCAGCGACGTCGAAGATCTGGTTGTCATAATATTCAGCCTACCACTGGTTAAAGTCTATAGTGGAGTAAAATGCAGGTTCGAAAGAAATAGGAGAAAGGGTTGTGATGCATAGTTTTCTTCAGTTGAATGCATGGTATGCAGACACATATGGCTCCTTTTGTCATACATGCACTTGGGTTTAAGCTGAACAAGCCCAAATGCCTCGACACAAGATTAGGTTGATAGCAGAGAAGGAAACAATGGCTCTTTGTCCTCCGCAGTCGATGATACAACATCTTAGGAGTTAAGAAAGCTTCCCAGACAGCCATTGATTCAACTTGTTGATCCAGAGAAGGTGCAAGAAACTTTTGTGTGAACCATTCAGGGCCTACTTCCATTTTTTACAAATGGAGCCATCGTGGGACTAAAATGACAGCGTTTAGCAAACATCATGATATTCGCTCGAAATACTTCAGGTAGTTTCCTCCTTCTTCTAGAGGAGTTAGGTGAGAAAGTCTTGTTCCTTCGACTGTTCAGTTTTGAATGACTGTATCTTCTTTGCCAACAATACCTTTCTTTGGGAGAAAAGCTTCAAAGGTGGTGTTAAGCCACAACTGCAATAACCAAAAAGGCCCAGCGAAAAGTAAAGAAGATCCAGTCTCATAGTCTTTGATGAAGTCTACTGATTCGCCAAGACTTTCGTAGAGATACCCTAGAATTAGTTAGCTTAAGTTCAACTTTTTTCCAGCATTGAGTTGATTGGCCATACAGAGTTACCTTTTAGCTACCTGAAGGGACCTGGAACAAAAGACGCATATCGAAAGCCTGAGTGCTAAGAAGGCAATGTGTTCTTCGTCTGACATTTCATCATTTATTTTGTCATGCTGTTTTATAGTGAACACACTATAGGTGGCTTTAGTATCACCAAATTGTATGGTATCAATATCCATATAGTTGGGGTCGAAATCTTCCCCTGTTGGTCGAAGCCATGTAATAGCGGCTATGTCGAAGAGAGTTGGGGTAATCATCCCACATGGGAGATGGAAAGTGTTGTGGGAAGCGTCCCAAAAATACATGGATGCTACTAACATGATTTGGTTGTACTCTAAACCAGTTTTGGATAATTGAATCAAGTCGTAAATCCCTAATTCTTTCCAAAATGAGGCCTTCTTGGCTTCAACTTTAGCCAACCAAGCGTAATATAACTCTGGATCTTTTACTAAAGGAATTTCCCTAAAGACCCTAAGGATGTTGGTCATGTATTCTAACCTAATGGTTTCTAGGACTACGAAAGCTTTAGTCGAAGAATCTTCAGCGACGGTGTTGTCAGCAAGAAGTGGTTTACCCTCTTTGTCTATCCTGTTTCTACTAACTAAAGGCCTGGTCTTATAGTAAACAGGGAAAAATTTATTTTGAAGGTGATTGTCACGACCAGGTAAAGGACCCATGAAAGCATGAGTTTTTCCAGAAAGCAGGAAAGGGATAATTACCTGAGAGGCGTAAATAACACGAGTTTCTTCTAGGTTTGGCTCTGGAATATATTGTTGATTTCCCACATGTAAAGGACATTGAAGTTGATGGACATGTTGAAAAGCGTCTGTTGTTTCTGTCGTTGGGTTATGATTGGTGGAGGAAGCCATGAATAAATTGCTTCAGAAATAGAGAGGTGTTGGAAAAGGGTTTTGTTTTTGCGTTTGGAGCTGTTAATAAACGATTGTGAATGGAGAAGAAAGTATTCCAAACGTTGAAACCCTTTTATTTAAAGGTTTAGTAAAAAAACCTTTCAATTCTCTATTTTATTTTAATTAGTGGAGTTAATGAGACACGCGTCAGCAGCTGATTTATTCATCTGACGGTCCAACAGTTGTTAGCCTTACTCCTAGTATCTAGGAGAAATAATCATGAATATTGTTAAGACGTGGGAACACACGTCCTAAAGAGACGTTTTTGAAAATGACAAGACGTCTTTGAAAGAAAGGTCATAAATGATTGTGACTTTATTCAGAGTCTTGGAACTCAAAAGATTGTGAGAGGATTGAAATCTCATAATGTCAAGAAATGCCTATTTCTATTGGTTTTTTTCAAAATAGGCATTTATTAGGGGCAATTTGTTAGCCGGTGTCATACCCTAATTTTTGACCTAAGATACCACCTCATATTATTTGCATATGCATCATTTGCATCTCTAACAAATTGCATAGCTTGTGCTTGTTACTTGTGACTCAGCAGGATTTAAATAAGAAGTCACTCATCAGTACAAGCAACAACCAATTAGGGTTTTGTTCTCCTTTCATCTCAAATGAATCACCTTCATCAACAATCAACATTTGGTCCTTAAAGATTCATTTCAACAAGCTCAGAGACTTTGAATCAATCAGATTAGGGTTTTGACTGAAGATAGCATACCCCTGACTTTTGCTCAGGATTTGACCTAATGACTTGGGACATGACCTCAAGACCCCAAGTACATCATTTTGACCTAATCTATTGGCTCAGGACATCCCCTACACAAGGATTGATCAACAGTGAAATTTCAAATCATCAGATTAGGGTTTTTGAACTATCAGGGACTGAAATCAGGGATCACATTTGGGAAACCCTAAAAAGCTCCAGGGGATCACTTAAAGGTTTCAATCATCTTCAAATAATCCCTATGACAATACCCAATGGAAATTACATCTCAATTCAAGATCCATAGTCATCAATCTCATCAGGTCGACAATTAGGGTTTTTGACCTAATACACCTGAACAACTGACTTTTTAATCAGAACATGGTGCCACAACTTAAACCATGGCTCAAGGTCCTCCAATAACTCAACATGATCCATTCAAACCATTCATTTGGTGGGGATAGCCTGGCTCATTTGAAATCTCCGGAAACGCGATTCGTCTGAAAAAGTCAACTGTACAAGATCACCATTGACTTTTTGGAAATTTTGGGCAACCATGACTTTTGAAGTTTCAAATCATCAATATATGATATATAAAGTCATTTGATCAAAGAAAATCAAGAAAATCAATCAAGAATCAAAAAGTCAAAAGTTTGACTTTCCATACTTAGAAAAATTTTAAGTGTTTTTCAATGGTTTTTTCCAAACTTTGGAAGGGAATAACTCAAAATTTCACCTACAAACTGAAAAAAACTTCCAACATGAAAGTTGTAGATTTTGATCCAATGAACAACTTTGTCACATAAAATGATTTTCCAAAAGATCAACCATTTAAGAGATATGGAGCTTCAAAGTTAGTATCTTTTGAAAATTTCACTTAAAATCTCATTTTCTTCAAAGTTCATGGATCTTTTTCACCCATTTCCTTAAAGGTCTTGAAGAAACTTTCAACTAGGGTTTTGAAGTGTGTAACATGAGCTTTCCAAAATTTCCAAGAGCATGAAAAAATATGGAGTGTAGCTATGGTTTTGAAATATGACATTAGTGACCATTATGCTTGAATTTTCACCATTTTTTCACTAAGTTTCAATACTATATGACCTATAATGCAAGTAATGATGCATCAATGCAATATTTGAGAGATATTTTCTGATTTGAAGATCAGAATGGAAGAGGATAAGAAGCTTGGAAGATTAACCATGGTTAAGTTACTTTTAACCATTTGCATTTAATGTAAAGATTCCATTTTATCTCCAAATGCCAAATCACCATTCTTTGATCAACTTGCAAAGCTCTGCAGTCAGAATCCTTGGCCTATAAATAGAGGTTCAAATCACTTTCAAAATCACACCAAAACCTCATAATCATAGGTTTTCTCTCTTCTTTCTTAAGTTGCAAGTTTCATGAGTTTCAAAGAGGAAGAATTGCAATTTCCATCTCTTGCAATTTCTGAGCAAAGTGTTGCTTCTAACACTTCCTAAACATCATATGGAAGTTGTTTGATCCACTCACACACCCCAAAAACACCTAAATCTCAGAATCACTACCTCACTTCCCAAATATGCATAACACTAGCCTTATCATGCCAATTTTCATTCTAGCTCATTTCTGTCCAAGTTAATCATCCAAACACATCCCATATACCATATATGAACAATCCCAATAATCATCCCTGACCTGTAACTCCAAAATCACCAAGCTTGATCTTCACTTGAGCCTTACTGCAGATCGGGTATCACCAATTGATCCAGAGGTTTTCAGTTTATTCCAATCATCCAAATATGTTCCATAAGGTCCATTGAAGCTGTCCAGATCAAGAAGCAACATCTGTAACACCTCCAGGCACGATTTCAATTTCCAGTTTTGCAAGTTTTTGAGGTAAGTGCTTTGAACTTCAAACTCTATCATACATGCATCATAAATGAAAAACTGGTTTACCATCATGTTTCTGCATACATATGGATCATTAACCCTCAATCAATTGCATCATAACTTGCACATACACGATTTCAAATTGAATCATAGAATTAGGGTTCTTCATGATTTCCAGAAAATTGATGATCTTAGAGTGGAAATAAATGAATTATGAGGATACCATCATGTTCCTTGTGAAAAATCGAGTAAGATAGGCTATTCACTTGATCTAAACAGTTCAGTTTTCAGAAATTTCAAAATCAAATTAGGGATGTGTTCTTGGCGCCATTATTTTGTTCATAAATTTCAAATGTTTGTTTTTCAATATATTGAATGGAATGTGTGTTACTAACAAGCTGCGCGCGCAGCTCAGTTGGTTGTTGATTTGAGTAGTGAACCTCAGGGCGTGGGTTCAAGCCCTTGTGAAGACAAAACCCAATTTTTTATCACTTATTTTGTTTATTTTTTTTTACACAACTTCATCAATTAATTTACCCAATCAAAATTAATCATTTTTACTTCATTTTTTGCACACTTCATATTTAATATATATATTTTATGAATATCCAAAAAAATCACAAAAAAAATATTTATTTAATACATTTTTATTAAGTTCAAAATGACATGTTTTTAAGTGTTTTTTAATACTTTAAATATTGTTTTTTCATTTGATTTTTAAACTTAATCACTTGTAATTATTTTTGTGATCTAACCCTAATCACTTAGGTCTTAATTTAGCATAAAATTTGTTTTTATCTTAATTAAGTTGACTTTTGTCAAAATTCAAACTGTTTTAAAACAAACGATCAAAGTTTTTCAAAACAATAAACCATTTCTTTTTGATTTTCTTTTCAAAAAAACTCTTGATCAAATCTTTTTGGATTGATCAATTGATTTTCAAAACAACTGGGTCTCTCGAATATTAGAGAGTATAAGTCCCATTCCTTTTTCTTTGTACAGTTTTTCTTTAAACAGAAAACTTCTTTCAAAACAAAACTTTCAAACAGCTTTTCAAACGACGAAACCTCGCGCTGTTAATAAAACAATCAACCATGTTTTATAAAATAAAACATGGGCCTCCACATAGGTATAAGTCCCATTCCCTTACATGAAATTAGGTATTTCATTGTACATACACCTTTTTGTACATACCTCGATCAATTTGATTTTTAACCTCGAATAACAAATCAAAAATGAAGGTTTTTCTTTAAATCTTCCCAAAAATACCATGGGCCTCCATGTAGGTATAAGTCCCGAGCCCTTTTGTAAATACTTGTTTACATAGCTTTTGAATAAACTCAATGGGCCTCTCCCCGAGTATAAATCCCGAGCCCCGTGTATACAAACGGATCAGCCTTACAGGTATATTTCCTTCATAAACTCCATTGTATACACACACCTTGTCATATATAATTGTTCATACTTGTTCATATTTGTTCATGTACTTGTTCATATTTGTTCGTACTTGTTCATATTTGTGATCATGTTATATATACTTGTTCAACTTAGTACAACACTAGGTTCCCCATAGCCTCCTATTGGGCTTCGTGCAAAGAATCTCCCTAGTTTAGGTTAGGACATAGAGTATGGTTTCCCGATGAAATCGCTCTAAGAGCTCAAACCAACTATACCACGCCTCCTCTTGGGCTTCGTACAAACGACTTGTCCCTCCCATAGCCTCCTCTTGCGCTTACAATGCAAGCACCCTCGATTGTCCCTCCCATAGCCTCCTCTTGGGCTTACAATGCAAGGACCCTCGGATAGCCTCCTCTTGGGCTTCGTACAAGGACCCACGGGCTTCTTATAAGCATCCCCAATATCCAAAAAAAATACCCTAGGAGATTAGACATTTATCATCTCTATGATAGGAGTATCTCATCTATATCATCACAAACAATCAATCAATCAAATTTCTCTTTTGCCACAAGGCTGGCTAATCAATCAAACCTTTTGCCACCATACTGGCTGATTAATCAAAGTTTTTGTCACAAGGCTGACTTCGTCGAAACTTTTGCCACAAGGCTGGCTGATTAATCAAAACTTTTTGTCACAAGGCTGACTTCATTGAAAGTTTTTGCCATAAGGCTGGCTAATCAAACTTGTTTTTGCCACAAGGCTGGCTAAACAAAAAAACATCTTTATCATTCTAAGCGCCATAAGTGGCACAGCCCAGGGCTTATAATGAAAAGATTTCAAACAAAAAAATCAAACAGATGTATGTGATGATATAGATTAGATACATCGAGCATTTAGATGACATTTGTCTCTTTTCTTTTGCTTCCACTAGCATAAGTGGGAACTACGATTGCTCTGACTTTCTCAACATCCCTTTGAGAATACGTAGGCACAAGGTTGTATCCTTGGCGAGCAAAAACTTCTCCCTCAAACCACTCAAACCTTAGCACCCGTAGACACCGAGCTACAGATGCTCTGATTCCCTCTAAGGGATATGTATGCAGAGGATCGCGATGATCTTTGCGAGCATAATCAAACAAACACCTTAGGTCCCACCTATTTCATAACAGAACCTCCCAATAGCATAGAATGAAACAAACATAACAAAGAAGCCTATAGAGTACTATAGATGCGTTGGGTGCTAATACCTTCCCTTCGGAATCTCTCCCCCACTTTTAAGGTTATTGCAGCTTTTTTCCTTTTCCTATTTTGGAAAACAATAAAAAGTTTGGTCGTGACAAAAACAAAGAAAAATCTTTTTTCTTGAGCACTCGAGCCCAAAGAAGGCATCAGGTGTCTCATCCGACAAAACGATGATTTTTCCCCGCGACAGAAAAATGGCGACTTCACTGGGGTGAAGAGACCATCTTTTTATTGTTTCCAAAGGAAGCGTTAATTCTATTTGCTATATTTTTCATTTCATTTTTGTTACATGTGCGGTTCTGGTTCTGTTACTTGTGTGGTTCTGTTACAAGTGATACATTATGGACAAATCCTAACCCGGATTAAGTACACATAAGAATTAGGTGGAGGGTATAGTCATGTATGGCATACAAGGAGTTCAGTCCTTAAAAAGCTGGCATGAGAATCCTTCCGCTCAGTGGAGGTTCCTTGTTGGTAATATATGTTTAGCATGTTTCGTAGCGAAGACATTATTGCTTTCATTGAACTGTAGAAGCTGAGTTGGCCGTAGAACCCCAACCCATCCTGGCCTTATTAGGTTGTGGCGCAGAAACTATTCAGGTGAAGACTTGGATTAGTTGTCATGCGGAGAGCCACACTCAGACGAGTTTTTCTTGAGAATATTGCTAGCTCACAAGTTCAGTTGTGCAAGCCGGTAATATCCGAAAGAAAAATGTAGACTCCGACGTATCAGTAGAACATGTTGTGCAGGTGATTAACCCCTAGTACTATCCCATGTTTGGTTCTCTGACCTCATGCTCGTGACGCTGGACCTTTGAACCTATGTGTACCATGCTTGTATTACCATGTTTGCAATACCATGTTTGCAATACCATGTTTGCGTTACCATGTTTGCATTATCATGTTTGCTTTACCATGTTTGAATATGTGGCATCCATGCATCCATGCATTCATACAAAAAAAAAATCCATCTTTTTCCATAAAAACATGATTTTTTCAAAAAAAATTTTAGAGAATTTTCTTTGCAAACATTATAGGATTAAGTTATGGAGTGGGTAAAAAGGCATACCAAGAAGTACGGTTTTAAAATGCCTAATGTGGAAAGACTGAGAGAGTTGGCATCTTTTGTACAAGATCCTTCCGATTTTAGGAAAAGCCATGGAAAGCTTTTGCCTATCTTGAACACTCATGTTGATGAAGGACTTCTCGAAACTCTGATTCAGTTCTATGATCCCGTCTACCGATGTTTCACCTTTCCAGACTACCAGTTGGTACCAACCTTGGAAGAATATGCTAATCTTTTGGGTATTCCCGTGTCTGACAAAATACCTTTCAATGGTTTGGAAGCCATTCCTAAGTCACCAGTCATTGCAGCAGGTATCCACTTGAAGAAATCTGAAGTAGAGAGTAATTGGACTACCAAAGGAAACCTTCCGGGTTTGACTTCGCAGTTTCTAATAAAGAAAACCTTTGATTTCATCGACACTGGTAGCATGATAGCTTTCGAAGCTATACTAGCCTTGCTCATCTATGGTTTGGTTCTGTTTCCCAATGTCAACGACTTTGTTGATATCAACGCCATAAAGATCTTTCTGATTGGAAATCCTGTTCCGACTTTGCTTGGTGACATATATTTCTCTATCCATCATAGGAATCGCCAAGGCGGTGGAATCATTGAATGTTGTGCACCTCTGTTGTTTAAATGGATTGTTTCACACTTACCTAAGTCTCCTATTTTCACGGAAAACCGAGAAGATTTGCGTTGGCCTCGAAGACTTATGTCTCTTACTAATAAGGATATTCATTGGTATACCTTGGCTCGCTGTGGTACAGAAACCATTGATAGTTGTGGAGAGTTCGCCAACGTACCCCTCATTGGTACACAAGGAGGAATTAACTACAATCCGGTCTTAGCCCGACGACAGCTCGGGTATGCAAATTCAGCTAAACCCATTGGTCCTGCAGTGGAATGCTACTTTTACCGAGAAGGGGAGGGTCCTCAAAGGTTGAAGACAAGAATGGTAAGAGCTTGGTATGACATCCGAAGGAAAGAAAAAGGTGGTGTAAGGAATTGCATTGCTACGGACGCCTACGCCTATTGGGTAAAGAAAAGAGCAAGGGAGTTTCAAATGCCTTATGATTATGAAAAACCCATGTTCCCTGTGGTATCTCAACTACCCAAAATTCCCCTTGACACTACGGAAGAATACCAAGAGATTTTAGCCAAGATGAGGATAGAAAAAGACGTCTGGGAAGAAAAGTTTCGTAAAACTGATGTGGAAAACAGAAAGTTGAAGAAGCGAGTGAAAGATCACGAAGAAACTCTCTACTGTCAAGATGGATGGCTCATGAGTAAAGATGAGAAGATCTGTCAGAAAGACGCTGCAATCAAGAGGTACATCAAAGAAAGCAAGAAAAAGCTTGAAGGCTCAACAAGCAACGCTCTAACTCCTGACGATTGGAAGAATGTTGTTGACAAGCTAAGGACCGAAAAGGCCGAATTGAAAGCTCACTATGGGAAAGAAATCCTGAAGCTCAAGATGCACAACGCATTTGGTTCTTCGTCTGATGAAGATGCTTAGGATTGTTTAGCTTTTTACTTATCATTTGCTTCTGTAGGAGCTATGCTCCAATGTTGTAACATTTTCCCATAATTTCAATAAAATCACAGTTTGTGTTCCAATGTTTGCAAGAAAATAATCTTTAAAATATTTGGAAAAAATCATAAACTTCCTTTTTGCATACATCATTCTGCATATCGAGTCTGTAGTATAGAGTCTCATCTTTTGGATCTTTCTCCATTAGATCGTCAAGCTGTCGCGTCTTAAAGTTTCTCGACCGCGCTCGCAATCAGATCACAGATACAATACTCGTTCAAGCAAAAGAAGAGTAATGGAACACTCTGAACAAGAGAATATTGAGCTCCGTGGTACAGTTGCCACCCTTCAAGAAAAGTTGGAAAGTCTCACTACTCTGGTTGACTCCTTAATCGCCGCACAGAATCAGCAGCCACCACACAACAGTCAAGCAACGGTAACATCTGAAGTCACTACTCCAGTCTCTACAGTTGCATTAAGCATTCCATCTTTCTCCATGCCAGAAGGTTGGGGCACGCCTTTCAGCTTTGGTACGGGTTTTCGCCATAATTTCTCTGGGATTCCAACATCCACAACTGAAGCCCCCGCTGCACAAAGTTCACTGTTCACTCCAAATCAGGGGGTAGTTTTTTCTCAGATCACTATGGCACTCTCTCAACCCACTATGACAGTTGCGACTCCTATGGTTCACACTGCTCCTTATGAAGGCAACGAGATTTATCATGATCAAGGTGATAGCACAAATCAGCGAAACCTTGTGGAAGATCTCCAAGAGCAGTTTAACAAGATACAGCTAGAAGTTAAAGCTATTCGTGGGAAAGACTTGTTCGGGAAGAATGCCCAGGAGCTATGTTTAGTTCCCAGTGTACAAATACCAGCTAAATTCAAGGTCCCTGACTTTGAGAAGTACAAAGGTAGTTCTTGTCCACAAAGCCATCTTGTGATGTATGCTAGGAAGATGTCTACTTATGCAGATAATCATCAGTTGCTCATCCATTACTTTCAAGACAGTTTGACTGGTGCCGCACTAAAGTGGTACACAGGTTTGGATAGCACTTACACTCGAACTTTCAACGACCTAGGTGAGGCCTTTGTCCGACAATACAAATACAACTCGGATATGGTTCCAGACAGAGATCAGCTTCGATCCATGGCTCAGAAAGATCATGAAGCTTTCAAAGAATATGCCCAACGATGGAGAGAAACTGCTGCTCAGATTAATCCACCGTTAAAAGAGAAGAGATGACAAAGATCTTCTTGAATACTCTCAGTCTGTTTTATTATGAACGCATGATTGCTAGTGCTCCAAGTGATTTCACCGAAATGGTATACATGGGGATGCGTCTAGAAGAAGGAGTCCAAACCGGACGTCTAACTAAAGCAGGTGGATCTTCAAGCGGAACCAAAAAGTTTGGAAGTGGTTTCCCAAAGAAGAAAGAACAAAGTGTTGACATGGTATCCCAAGGGAGGCCAAGAGGAAATGTCAATCGTCAACAACAGATTGCTGCTATCGCGCCAGTCGTTAATACAACACCAAATCCGGGATTTACCCCGCAGTTTCAACAACAGCAGCCTCGACAACAGGCTCAACAGTTTAACAATAATCAGAATCGTGTGCAAAGAGCTCCACAGTTTGATCCGATTCTAATGACCTACACAAAGTTGTACCCTGCTTTGATTGAAAGAGGTCTTGTTCAAACTAAAGCACCACCACCAGTACCTGAGAAACTCCCTTGGTGGTACAAAGCTGAGGTCTCATGCCCTTATCATCAAGGAGCACCTGGCCATGATCTTGAGCATTGCATAGCTTTGAAATATGAAGTTCAGAGGTTGGTTAGATCTAATCTCCTCTCTTTCAAAAATTTGAATCCAAATGTGCAAGCAAATCCGCTGCCCAATCATGGAGGGCAGGTTGTAAACATGGTGTATGGATGTCCTGGTCCATATCGAGTCTATAATATCAATTTCTCAAGAGCAGATTGGGTACAAATGCACGCTACTCTCTGTCAAGGGCAAAATTTTCGCCAGCATCACTACGGTTCCTATAGCATATGTTGTGTAGATCCTCATGGATGTTCGATTATGAGAAGAGATCTCCAAGTTCTGTTGGATAATGGTGCTATTCAGATCAAAAGAAATAGGAATGAAGATGAAGTTAACATGATAGGATGTTATCCGCATGAGCTTTTAGTCTCAGATATCAACTCGGAAATGCCTAAAGTTAACGTCATCGTTCCTCATTTCAACATGCCTGATCGCATAGAAGCTACTTACAACAAGCCAAGGGTTCCTGTTGCTCCTTTGATCATTTATCTACCTGGACCTGTTCCTTATGACTCTGACAAGGCAGTTCCCTACAACTACAATGCAACAGTGATAAAGAATGGACAAGAAGTTCCTTTACCTACTCTTTCATCTGTCGTGAATATCGCTGATGTGAGTCGCGTAACAAGAAGTGGACGTGTGTACACTCCACTACCTCCAAAGCAACCCGTTGCTCCTGCAACCAGGCAAAGTCCAGTTTATACACCGGTGGGGAATCCTGTGGAAACTCCTATCAGTAATACAAGCACTGATGTTTGCCAATCCAGTGGAACCAATGTCAATCCTGACTTTGATGAAATTTTGAAGCTTATAAAAAGAAGTGAATACAAGATTGTGGATCAGCTTATGCGGACTCCTTCAAAGATCTCAATACTTTCATTGCTGTTGAATTCAGAAGCCCACGGGGAAGCCCTGATGAGAGTATTAGATCAAGCTTTTGTGGATCATGATGTGACTGTTGACCATTTTGATGGGATAATAGCCAACATAATAGCTTACAACAATTTAAGCTTTTGTGATGAAGAACTCCCAGAGGAGGGTAGAAATCACAATCTTGCTCTGCACATTTCTATGAACTGTCAGTCAGACTCTTTGTCCAACGTGCTGGTAGACACCGGATCTTCCTTGAATGTGATGCCAAAGACGACTCTTGCACGTTTATGTTACCAAGGAATGCCTATGAAGTTCAGTGGTGTAGTAGTCAAAGCATTTGATGGATCGCGAAAATTTGTTATTGGCGAAGTCGACCTTCCCATGACAATTGGTCCACATACATTTCAAATCACCTTCCAGGTCATGGATATTCAAGCTGCTTATAGCTGTCTGTTAGGACGACCATGGATCCATGAAGCAGGGGCAGTAAATTCTACGCTCCATCAAAAGTTAAAATTTGTAACAAATGGAAAATTGGTAACAATAAGTGGGGAACAAGCCTTGATGGTGAGCCATTTATCCAATTTCTCTTTCATAAGTGCTGATAATGATGAAGGAACGCAGTTCCAAGGTCTCTCTTTAGAAGAAGAATCTTCCAAAAAGAAAGCATCAATCTCTTCTTACAAAGAGGCAGTAAAAGTAGTGAAAGATGGAACTACCACTGGCTGGGGGCAAGTTGTGATCCCTACCAAGAATGAAACCAGAGCAGGACTCGGATGTTCACCAACGTTTTCGAACTGCACCAAGAAGGATGAAACCCTTCTTCCGATCAAAGAAACACTCATTAGTGGAGGGTTCCTTAACCCGATTCCTCAAGAGGTTAATGTCCTTATCAAAGAATGCATCGAAGAAGGTCTGCTCGATCATGAAGAAGAATGGAAATGTTATCTCAATTACTCAGGATACATATCTCAGGAAGAACCGTATGCACCGTTCTATCCTCCTTCAGAGAAAACCAGAGGCAAAGTCAAAACAAGTGCCAAAGAAACTCTGCCTGTTCCTGCAGAGGTCTGGGACACCTTGGGACAACCAAGTGGCAAGTTTGATTATATGGTGAAATATACTGCACCTGAAAGTTCAAAGATTGCGATTGAAGATATCCAACCAACTGGATTGGGAGATTCCTTTGAATATAATAGTCAATCAGAAGAGGCCTACAAGTACTCTCAATTTTCTCAGCAGCCTGAAATTACTGAAGATTTCGGCTTCAACGCATCTACCAAGATTTATAATCCCAAAGATGGTTATTATCACATAAATGCCATTTTTGAAGATGAAGGGGAAGATGGCCCCGCAGTTGACTCGGAAAGTGTCTCTGACAATGAGTCTCTTCATCCTGAAGACTGGGAATTACATCCTGAAAATTCTAAAGATTGTGACTCATCTTATGCTCTTCAAGAAGTAGAAGAAGATCGTTTCAACTCTACAAAGAACAAGGTTGACAAACCAGGACCTTCAAATCCTGCTCGACCAGCGGTCAATGTCAATACTGAAGATAATTCTGAGGAGAGTTTTCCTGAATACATAATACACAGAGGAGTTCGTTGCTACTGGAAAGTTGTCGACGTTCCGAATGTTGTTCGCCGCTCAAAGTAATCACCTCGCTGTTATTTTGACCTCCTGCCTGGCCCAAAGCAGAGAGATGTTTTATAGGGCTTTGCTTTTAAATGTTCCGCCCAAATAACTTTGTGTATAGGGCTTTGTTTTAAAAGTTTCCCTCTTTGTCCTGCCCAAGACAAATGAGTTTGTGTTTAGGGATTTGTTTCAAAAATGAATCATAAATAAAGCGTCATTTTGAATTCCCTACATTATGTGTTTTATTGTTTTGCTTTTTCTGGAAATGGTAATCCTAAAAAACCAAAAAAAAAACTTTTTCAAAAAAAATCTGCATACACTCTTGCATTCATAAATTTTCTGAAACAAATATAAATCATATGTGCAGATTTACTATTGATAAACCTATTGAATGCAATAACCCTATGCCCTCTCCCAACTTTGAGTTTCCTGTCTTCGAAGCCGAAGAAGTGGAAGAAGAGGAGATCCCGGATGAGATCTCTCAGTTACTTAAGCACGAGGAAAGAGCCATTCTGCCTCACAAAGAGCCTTTAGAAAAGATCAACTTGGGTTCTGAAGAAGACAAAAAAAGGAGTGACCATTGGATCGCTGCTTGATGCTGATATCAAGAGTAAGTTGACAGACCTTCTCAAAGAATATGTTGACGTGTTTGCCTGGTCCTACCAAGACATGCCTGGGTTGGATACCAATATTGTTCAGCATTACTTGCCATTGAAGCCAGAATGTCCGCCAGTTAAGCAGAAATTGCGAAGGACTCACCCTGATATGGCTAAAAAGATCAAAACAGAAGTTCAAAAGCAACTCGACGCAGGTTTTCTTGTCACCTCCGAGTATCATCAATGGTTGGCCAACATAGTGCCAGTTCCGAAGAAAGATGGTAAAGTCAGAATGTGTGTTGACTACCGTGACTTGAACAAGGCCAGTCCAAAAGATGACTTTCCATTACCACATATTGACATGCTGGTTGATAACACCGCTAAGTTCAACGTCTTTTCTTTCATGGACGGGTTCTCTGGCTATAATCAGATCAAGGTGGCTCCCGAAGACATGGAGAAGACATCTTTCATCACCCCATGGGGTACCTTTTGCTACAAAGTGATGCCGTTTGGATTAAAGAATGCAGGCGAAACTTACCAAAGGGCAATGACTACTCTCTTTCATGACATGATGTATAAAGAAATTGAAGTTTATGTGGACGATATGATAGCCAAGTCCAGCACAGAAGAAGAACATATTGAATAACTTTTGAAGTTGTTTCAACGACTAAGGAAATATCAGCTTCGCTTGAATCCTAACAAATGTACTTTTGGGGTTATATCTGGAAAACTCTTGGGTTTCATTGTCAGCCAAAGAGGTATCGAAGTGGATCCCGACAAAGTCAGAGCTATTCAAGAGATGCCTGCACCAAAGACTGAAAAGCAAGTAAGAGGATTTCTTGGACGATTGAACTATATCTCCAGATTTATCTCTCAAATGACTGCTACTTGTGGGCCAATTTTCAAGCTTCTCCGCAAAGATCAAGGGGTTGTATGGACTGAAGATTGCCAGAAAGCGTTCGACAGTATCAAGGAATACCTGTTAGAACCACCAATATTGATTCCTCCGATTGAAGGAAGACCATTAATCATGTACCTTACCGTGTTGGAAGAATCCATGGGTTGTGTGCATGGACAGCAAGATGAAAGCGGTAAGAAGGAGCATGCCATCTATTACCTGAGTAAGAAATTCACAGATTGTGAGTCTCGTTACTCCATGCTCGAAAAAACATGTTGCGCTTTGGCATGGGCTTCAAAACGTCTCTGCCAATACATGATCAACAATACTACTTGGTTAATCTCCAAAATGGATCCAATCAAGTATGTCTTTGAAAAGCCGGCCTTAACAGGAAGGATTGCCCGATGGCAAATGCTGTTATCCGAGTATGACATCGAATACCGTGCTCAAAAAGCGGTCAAAGGAAGCATTCTCGCCGATCATTTGGCGCATCAACCAATTAATGAATATCAATCTCTCAAGTTTGACTTTCCTGATGAAGATGTCATGTACTTGAAGATGAAAGATTGTGACGAACCGTTACCTGAAGAAAGTCATGATCCTGGATCAAGATGGGGCCTAATTTTCGATGGAGCAGTAAACGCTTTTGGCAATGGAATTGGGGCAGTCATCATCACTCCCAAGGGTACTCATATCCCATTCTCCGCCAGATTACTATTTGATTGCACCAACAACGTCGCAGAATATGAAGCTTGTATCATGGGTCTCGAAGAAGCCATTGACTTAAGGATCAAGATCCTCGACATATATGGAGATTCAGCTCTCGTGATCAACCAAATCAAAGACAAGTGGGAAACTTACCACCCTGGTTTGATTCCTTACAGAGATTACGCAAGACGTCTGTTGACTTTCTTCAACAAAGTTGAATTGCATCATATACCTCGAGATCATAATCGAATGGCAGACATCTTGGCTACTCTATCTTCTATGTTCAAAGTCAATCACTGGAATGATATGCCTAAAATCAGAATTATGCGCCTTGAAAGGCCCGCCTATGTGTTTGCAACTGAAGCAGCCATCGATGATAAACCGTGGTTCCACGATATCAAACGCTTCCTTCAAACTCAAGAGTACCCGCTTGGGGCATCAAACAAAGATAAGAAAACTCTAAGGAGACTTTCTGGCAGTTTCTTCCTGAACGGAGATGTGCTATACAAAAGAAACTTCGACATGGTTTTGCTCAGATGCGTGGACAGACACGAAGCAGACATGTTAATGCATGAAGTGCATGAAGGGTCCTTTGGAACTCATTCAAATGGGCATGCAATGTCCAAGAAGATACTAAGAGCAGGATACTATTGGTTGACAATGGAATCTGACTGTTATAAACACGTGAAGAGATGTCACAAGTCCCAGATCTATGCAGATAAGATCCATGTGCCACGGACTCTACTCAACGTTCTCTCATCTCCATGGCCTTTTTCCATGTGGGGTATCGACATGATTGGAATGATCGAACCAAAAGCTTCAAACGGTCATCGTTTCATCTTGGTGGCAATTGATTACTTCACCAAATGGGTCGAAGCAGCATCTTACGCTAACGTTACAAGACAAGTGGTTGTGAGGTTCATCAAGAACAACTCATTTGCCGATATGGTGTTCCCAGCAAGATCCTTACTAACAATGGTTCAAACTTGAACAACAAGATGATGAAAGAATTATGTGAGGAATTCAAGATTGAGCATCATAACTCTTCTCCTTATAGACCAAAAATGAACGGCGCTGTCGAAGCCGCCAACAAGAACATTAAGAAGATTGTCCAGAAAATGGTCGTCACTTACAAAGACTGGCACGAAATGCTGCCATTTGCTTTACATGGGTACCGTACTTCAGTGCGTACTTCCACAGGGGCAACCCCTTTCTCTCTAGTATACGGCATGGAAGCTTTGCTCCCCGTAGAAGTTGAAATCCCATCAATGAGAGTCCTCATGGAGACTAAGTTATCAGAGGCTGAATGGTGTCAAATCAGATACGATCAGTTGAACTTAATCGAAGAAAAACGTATGACTGCTCTATGCCATGGACAGTTATACCAAGCAAGGATGAAACAAGCCTTCAACAAAAAGGTTCGACCTCGTGAATTTCAAGAAGGCGACCTCGTGCTTAAGAAAATCTTGTCTTTTCAACCAGACTCTAGGGGCAAATGGTCTCCTAATTACGAAGGCCCGTATGTTGTTAAAAGAACATTTTCTGGCGGTGCCATGACTCTTGCAACCATGGATGGTGATGAACTCCCGCATCCTGTGAACGCTGATGCAGTCATGAAATACTTTGTCTAAAAAAAGATAAAAGAACAGCTCGGTAAGTTGAAAACCCGCAAAGGGCGACTTAGGCAAAAATGAGCGTCTCGGTGGACTGAAAACCCGAAAGGGTGGTCCAGGCAAAAATTAGAGACAATAAACAGAAAAAATTATCCTGGTAGATTGAAAACCTAAAAGGGCAATCTAGGCAAAAATTAGGGATTCATGACAAAGTAACTGCATCAGTCTGTACTTCGTCACCTGAAGAGTCTTTTCATCAAAGGATCTTCAATCAAATCATCGCCAATCTGAAGCAACAAGCACAGTTGGAACTCAAAGTTGTTAGGGAGAATAGTGGTTATTGCTTTCAATGTAGCCTTTTCCACATATTTACCATTTCCAACTTTTGTAAATACTTTATGGAATCATGCCTTTAGCTGATTACCATCCTATTAAATAAATTTGAGCCTGGCGCCCATTTGTTTGCAATCTCTAATTTCTTTTAGCTTGCAAAATGACGCTTTAATTGTGTTATTCACTTTTGAAAGAAAAAGAAAAAAATAAGTTTTAAATGAATTTACTTTTCCTTTCTTTTCAAAATAAAAGCGAAACTTTCCTTTGAGTTGTGAACAACAGAAGGAACATCAACAGCTGTCTCCATAGGATGAACAAAAGGATTCTCCCTGAGAATTGTTCTTTTCCTCAAAAGAGATTATAAGACAACGGTATTCTTATCCCAAAAAAAGAATTCTTGAGCCAATTACCCCTCGCGGTAGAGAAGTTCTTTCATCCCCAATGAAGAAGTTCTTCCATCTCAGTAAGAAAAGATGCTCATCTTCCCCAGAGAAGTCTAAAGCATGCAGCACCATTCATCACCCGTGTTATCTGCACCGTGTTGAAGAACATTTGCCAAGTATCTGGTTGTATTGCGACGTCGGTCCTTCTCCAGTACATACTTCTTTGTCTGTCAGTTTCGTCAGCATGCATGCTACATTCATGACATTTATCATTCATACATATTTGCATCATTTATGCATTCTTTCATTTTTCAATATTTGCTTTAAAATCACTTGTTTAGGATATATCTATCCTCAAAAAAAAAAAAGGAAAAAAAGAAAAAAAAGAACAGGTATGGGCGTGTCATCTCTCCAAGTAGGTTGTCACCCATAAGCAAAAAGAACATATTCTTTCTCCAGTTCCCCACTGAGATCATCCCTCGTGGAAGAAAGTTTCTTTAGTTTTTTCCTCTCAAAACGAAGGAGAAAATCCCCAATTGAGTTCATCCCTCATTGGGCACAAAGTCTTGTTTGACTATTTCTTTCCAATTCATTCTTGGATAGAACCTTGTCTTTACCAAAGATTCAAGTTCCGATTCCTCAAACAGAGTCGTGAAAAATAGAACCATAAGCAATAGCCTTATCATCTGAGCAGCTCATGTCTCTTTCAAAAGACTTTTCCTCTCTAGGAAATCAATCATGAAGACCATGTGACAATCAGGGCCTTATTACTGTTCACAAGGCTGAATAACCAGTAATTTCCCTAGCAAAGTCTCCAGAATCATTTTATCACTTGGCTGATAATTGATCATGTCTTCAAAACCACTATCATAAGGCTGGTAGTCGGTAACCTTTTGTTCTGGTTATATTATTTAACAAGTCTATCACGATGCTGATAGTCGGTAATATTAACCGAACCTTTGAAATGTATTTACCTTGTCAAGTCTACCACCATGCTGATAGTCGGTAATACAGTTTCATACCTTTCACCTTCGGGGAGATGGAAAGTGTTGTGGGAAGCGTCCCAGAAATACATGGATGCTACTAACATGATTTGGTTGTACTCTAAACCTGTTTTGGATAATTGAATCAAGTCGTAGATCCCTAATTCTTTCCAAAATGAGGCCTTCTTGGCTTCAACTTTAGCCAACCAAGCGTAATATAACTCTGGATCTTTTACTAAAGGAATTTCTCTAAAGACCCTAAGGATGTTGGTCATGTATTCTAACCTAATGGTTTCTAGGACTACGAAAGCTTTAGTCGAAGAATCTTCAGCGACGGTGTTGTCAGCAAGAAGTGGTTTACCCTCTTTGTCTATCCTGTTTCTACTAACTAAAGGCCCTGGTCTTATAGTAAACAGGGAAAAATGTATTTTGAAGGTGATTGTCACGACCAGGTAAAGGACCCATGAAAGCATGAGTTTTTCCAGAAAGCAGGAAAGGGATAATTACCTGAGAGTCGTAAATAACACGAGTTTCTTCTAGGTTTAGCTCTGGAATATATTGTTGATTTCCCACATGTAAAGGACATTGAAGTTGATGGACATGTTGAAAAGCGTCTGTTGTTGCCGTCGTTGGGTTCTGATTGGTGCAGGAAGCCATGAATAAATTGCTTCAGAAATAGAGAGGTTTTGGAAAAGGGTTTTGTTTTTGCGTTTGGAGCTGTTAATAAACGATTGTGAATGGAGAAGAAAGTATTCCAAACGTTGAAACCCTTTTATTTAAAGGTTTAGTAAAAAAACCTTTCAATTCTCTATTTTATTTTAATTAGTGGAGTTAATGAGACACACGTCAGCAGCTGATTTATTCATCTGACGGTCCAACAGTTGTTAGCCTTACTCCTAGTATCTAGGAGAAATAATCATGAATATTGTTAAGACGTGGGAACACACGTCCTGAAGAGACGTTTTTGAAAATGACAAGACGTCTTTGAAAGAAAGGTCATAAATGATTGTGACTTTATTTAGAGTCTTGGAACTCAAAAGATTGTGAGAGGATTGAAATCTCATAATGTCAAGAAATGCCTATTTCTATTGGTTTTTTCAAAATAGGCATTTATTAGGGGCAATTTGTTAGCCGGTGTCATACCCCAATTTTTGACCTAAGATACCACCTCATATTATTTGCATATGCATCATTTGCATCTCTAACAAATTGCATAGCTTGTGTTTGTTACTTGTGACTCAGCAGGATTTAAATAAGAAGTCACTCATCAGTACAAGCAACAACCAATTAGGGTTTTGTTCTCCCTTCATCTCAAATGAATCACCTTCATCAAAAATCAACATTTGGTCCTCAAAGATTCATTTCAACAAGCTCAGAGACTTTGAATCAATCAGATTAGGGTTTTGACTGAAGATAGCATACCCCTGACTTTTGCTCAGGATTTGACCTAATGACTTGGGACATGACCTCAAGACCCCAAGTACATCATTTTGACCTAATCTATTGGTTCAGGACATCCCCTACACAAGGACTGATCAACAGTGAAATTTCAAATCATCATATTAGGGTTTTTGAACTATCAGGGACTGAAATCAGGGATCACATTTGGGAAACCCTAAAAAGCTCCAGGGGATCACTTAAAGGTTTCAATCATATTCAAATAATCCCTATGACAATACCCAATGGAAATTACATCTCAATTCAAGATCCATAGTCATCAATCTCATCAGGTCGGCAATTAGGGTTTTTGACCTAATACACCTGAACAACTGACTTTTTAATCAGAACATGGTGCCACAACATAAACCATGGCTCAAGGTCCTCCAATAACTCAACATGATCCATTCATACCATTCATTTGGTGGGGATAGCCTGGCTCATTTGAAATCTCCGGAAACGCGATTCGTCTGAAAAAGTCAACTGTACAAGATCACCATTGACTTTTTGGAAATTTTGGTCAACCATGACTTTTGAAGTTTCAAATCATCAATATATGATATATAAAGTCATTTGATCAAGGAAAATCAAGAAAATCAATCAAGAATCAAAAAGTCAAAAGTTTGACTTTCCATACTTAGAAAAATTTTAAGTGTTTTTCAATGGTTTTTTCCAAACTTTGGAAAGGAATAACTCAAAATTTCACCTACAAACTGAAAAAAACTTACAACATGAAAGTTGTAGATTTTTATCCAATGAACAACTTTGTCATATAAAATGATTTTCCAAAAGATCAACCATTTAAGAGATATGGAGCTTTAAAGTTAGTATCTTTTGAAAATTTCACTTAAAATCTCATTTTCTTCAAAGTTCATGGATCTTTTTCACCCATTTCCTTAAAGGTCTTGAAGAAACTTTCAACTAGGGTTTTAAAGTGTGTAACATGAGCTTTCCAAAATGTCCAAGAGCATGAAAAAATATGGAGTGTAGCTATGGTTTTGAAATTTGACATTAGTGACCATTATGCTTGAATTTTCACCATTTTTCACTAAGTTTCAATACTATATGACCTATAATGCAAGTAATGATGCATCAATGCATTAATTGAGAGATATTTTCTGATTTGAAGATCAGAATGGAAAAGGATAAGAAGCTTGGAAGATTAACCATGGTTAAGTCACTTTTAACCACTTGCATTTAATGTAAAGATTCCATTTTATCTCCAAATGCCAAATCACCATTCTTTGATCAACTTGCAAAGCTCTGCATTCAGAATCCTTGGCCTATAAATAGAGGTTCAAATCACTTTCAAAATCACACCAAAACCTCATAATCATAGGTTTTCTCTCTTCTTTCTTAAGTTGCAAGTTTCATGAGTTTCAAAGAGGAAGAATTGCAATTTCCATCTCTTGCAATTTCTGAGCAAAGTGTTGCTTCTAACACTTCCTAAACATCATATGGAAGTTGTTTGATCCACTCACACACCCCAAAAACACCTAAATCTCAGAATCACTACCTCACTTCCCAAATATGCATAACACTAGCCTTATCATGCCAATTTTCATTCTAGCTCATTTCTGTCCAAGTTAATCATCCAAACACATCCCATATACCATATATGAACTATCCCAATCATCATCCCTGACCTGTAACTCCAAAATCACCAAGCTTGATCTTCACTTGAGCCCTACTGCAGATCGGGTATCACCAATTGATCCAGAGGTTTTCAGTTCATTCCAATCATCCAAATATGTTCCATAAGGTCCATTGAAGCTGTCCAGATCAAGAAGCAATATCTGTAACACCTCCAGGCACGATTTCAATTTCCAGTTTTGCAAGTTTTAGAGGTAAGTGCTTTGAACTTCAAACTCTATCATACATGCATCATAAATGAAAAACTGGTTTACCATCATGTTTCTGCATACATATGGATCATTAACCCTCAATCAATTGCATCATAACTTGCACATACACGATTTCAGATTGAATCATAGAATTAGGGTTCTTCACGATTTCCAGAAAATTGATGATCTTAGAGTGGAAATAAATGAATTATGAGGATACCATCATGTTCCTTGTGAAAAATCGAGTAAGATAGGCTATTCACTTGATCTAAACAGTTCAGTTTTCAGAAATTTCAAAATCAAATTAGGGATGTGTTCTTGGCGCCATTTTTTTGTTCATAAATTTCAAATGTTTGTTTTTCAATATATTGAATGGAACGTGTGTTACTAACAAGCTGCGCGCGCAGCTCAGTTGGTTGTTGTTTTGAGTAGTGAACCTCAGGGCGTGGGTTCAAGCCCTTGTGAAGACAAAACCCAATTTTTTATCACTTATTTTCTTTATTTTTTTTAGACAACTTCATCAATTAATTTAACCAATCAAAATTAATCATTTTTACTTCATTTTTTGCACACTTCATATTTAATATATATATTTTATGAATATCCAAAAAAATCACAAAAAAAATATTTATTTAATATATTTTTATTAAGTTCAAAATGACATGTTTTTAAGTGTTTTTTAATACTTTAAATATTGTTTTTTCATTTGATTTTTAAACTTAATCACTTGTAATTATTTTTGTGATCAAACCCTAATCACTTAGGTCTTAATTAAGCATAAAATTTGTTTTTATCTTAATTAAGTTGACTTTTGTCAAAATTCAAACTGTTTTAAAACAAACGATCAAAGTTTTTCAAAACAATAAACCATTTCTTTTTGGTTTTCTTTTCAAAAAAACTCTTGATCAAATCTTTTTGGATTGATCAATTGATTTTCAAAACAACTGGGCCTCTCGAATATTAGAGAGTATAAGTCCCATTCCTTTTTCTTTGTACAGTTTTTCTTTAAACAGAAAACTTCTTTCAAAACAAAACTTTCAAACAGCTTTTCAAACGACGAAACCTCGCGCTGTTAATAAAACAATCAACCATGTTTTATAAAATAAAACATGGGCCTCCACATAGGTATAAGTCCCATTCCCTTACATGAAATTAGGTATTTCATTGTACATACACCTTTTTGTACATACCTCGATCAATTTGATTTTTAACCTCGAATAACAAATAAAAAATGAAGGTTTTTCTTTAAATCTTCCCAAAAATACCATGGGCCTCCATGTAGGTATAAGTCCCGAGCCCTTTTGTAAATACTTGTTTACATAGCTTTTGAATAAACTCAATGGGCCTCTCCCCGAGTATAAATCCCGAGCCCCGTGTATACAAACGGATCAGCCTTACAGGTATATTTCCTTCATAAACTCCATTGTATACACACACCTTGTCATATATAATTGTTCATACTTGTTCATATTTGTTCATGTACTTGTTCATATTTGTTCGTACTTGATCATATTTGTGATCATGTTATATATACTTGTTCAACTTAGTACAACACTAGGTTCCCCATAGCCTCCTATTGGGCTTCGTGCAAAGAATCTCCCTAGTTTAGGTTAGGACATAGAGTATGGTTTCCCGGTGAAATCGCTCTAAGAGCTCAAACCAACTATACCACGCCTCCTCTTGGGCTTCGTACAAACAACTTGTCCCTCCCATAGCCTCCTCTTGGGCTTACAATGCAAGGACCCTCGATTGTCCCTCCCATAGCCTCCTCTTGGGCTTACAATGCAAGGACCCTCGGATAGCCTCCTCTTGGGCTTCGTACAAGGACCCACGGGCTTCTTATAAGCATCCCCAATATCCAAAACAAATACCCTAGGAGATTAGACATTTATCATCTCTATGATAGGAGTATCTCATCTATATCATCACAAACAATCAATCAATCAAATTTCTCTTTTGCCACAAGGCTGGCTAATCAATCAAACCTTTTGCCACCATACTGGCTGATTAATCAAAGTTTTTGTCATAAGGCTGACTTCGTCGAAACTTTTGCCACAAGGCTGGCTGATTAATCAAAACTTTTTGTCACAAGGCTGACTTCATTGAAAGTTTTTGCCACAAGGCTGGCTAATCAAACTTGTTTTTGCAACAAGGCTGGCTAAACAAAAAAACATCTTTATCATTCTAAGCACCATAAGTGGCACAACCCAGGGCTTATAATGAAAAGATTTCAAACAAAAAAAATCAAACAGATGTATGTGATGATATAGATTAGATACATCGAGCATTTAGATGACATTTGTCTCTTTTCTTTTGCTTCCACTAGCATGAGTGAGAACTACGATTGCTCTGACTTTCTCAACATCCCTTTGAGAATACGTAGGCACAAGGTCGTATCCTTGGCGAGCAAAAACTTCTCCCTCAAACCACTCAAACCTTAGCACCCGTAGACCCCGAGCTACAGATGCTCTGATTCCCTCTAAGGGATATGTATGCAGAGGATCGCGATGATCTTTGCGAGCATAATCAAACAAACACCTTAGGTCCCACCTATTTCATAACAGAACCTCCCAATAGCATAGAATGAAACAAACATAACAAAGAAGCCTATAGAGTACTATAGATACGTTGGGTGCTAATACCTTCCCTTCGTATAACCAACCCTCTTACCCGGAATCTCTCCCCCACTTTTAAGGTTATTGCAGTTTTTTTCCTTTTCCTACTTTGGAAACAATAAAAAGTTTGGTCGTGACAAAAACAAAGAAAAATCTTTTTTCTTGAGCACTCGAGCCCAAAGAAGGCATCAGGTGTCTCATCCCACAAAACGATGATTTTTCCCCGCGACAGCCGGTGATTTCGAGTAATGTGTATATTCTTCGAAGATATAAGTTTCGAAGGAAGAATAGCTTTGAATGGCTATTTTTGAGAATGTTATATAATATGAAGGTTTCTAAATCGAAGCTAAATTGAGATAGGTTGCCTTCGAAACCTTAAGTAGTCTTCGAAACACAAAGATTTTTAAGACTTAAGGTATTTTGATATATTCTCACGAAGGACACGTTGTCATGAATCGAATAAGGTTCGAGCGGGAAGGTTTGAAATTCGAAAAGGTCCGTTTGAATCAAGGAGGACACGTGGAGCCCTAGGAATTCGAAGCGCATGCATGTGGGCAACGTGGCATTTCGCTAGTATAGGACCGTTAGGGTCGAATTAGTATAAATAAGAGTCTTAGTGGTAGGATCCAGGGGTGTTCATTTTGTACAAATTACTCACAAATCACTCAAGTATCAAGCGTTAGAGAAAGAGTTTTCGCTGAGAAATGTATGTGTAACACCAACACCTCATATATGTTTATCTTTCTATTATAAGATCGAAGTATTTTAATTTCCTTTACTTTATCGTCAAGTCTTTTCATATTTGTAGTTTAATTTCCTTTACATTTCCGTCGAAGTCATTTACGATTATTATCTAACCTATTTATGCTTTGTTACATTTGCATTTAGTTTTACTTTGTAGTTATTCGTAGATCCGAATCATCATTTTATAAAAAACCAAAACCAAGAAAGCATGAACCAAACCACCATAAAAGACAGCTTTTCGACACATGTCCTAGGATCAATCTAGTGGATCCTGCAAGTAAACAAAGTATATTTATAGTTTGGAGGACTAGCGATTGTTTACCGGAAATCACCGTAAACACTCATTCATCCGAATTGTTATGACGTTGTATGAAATTGATTTGTAAACCGTTTTGGCGGAAAATGTGAATTAAGATATATTATGACTTGAACCGTAATATAATATTTATCTTAACTTCATTTATATTGTTTGATATCTCACCCTTTACTGGTTTTTGCCTTTGTCTTTATATTGGCAACGTGCAGGTGATGGCAGTGAGTGAAGATTAGCCACCAGGAGTCGAGTGGGTTGTCACTCTGATACGTAGCACTCGAGGGAGATAAATGAATGTTTTCTTTAATTATTTGTTTGTTGATTTTTTCGTGAAGTTTTGCTTTGGTCTGTAACTTAAAGTTAATTTGTGAAGATGCAATGATGATTAAACTGAATTTTGGTGAAGTTTTGTGAATTCCACTACAAGACTTATTTTATTTGATGAAGTGATTTGGAGGATTAAATTAATTATTATAATTGTCCGTTTTTGATTATATGTGTTATGTATCTATGTAAAGGCGTGTATGCCGCAAATTATTTAAAAGACGAAATGTGATATCCCAGTTGTATATTTTGGAATTGTTATACTCTGATTTTTCGATTTAATGATCGGGTAAAATTAGGGTGTTACAGGGTGTCGAAGATGTGTCGTCAACGTATCACGAAATATCAATGTCGTATTGAATGAATTGAAATTTTTTAATTTTTAATTTTGTAAAAATTTTTATTTTTGAATACTCCTTTGATATGTATTGGCGGCATATCAGTGTATTAATACGTATTAGTTATGATACAACATAAATTTTAGAGTATCTGTGTTGATAACTGATACTACCATTTATAGGCGCACAAGGTTGAAGATGAATATGGATTTGGAAGAAGAGGGAGAAGAGAGAGAAAAAAGTGTAACCAACTTTTCTAAAATAATTTCTCAAAATGAAATTGGTTACAAAATGAACTCTATTACACACTGAGTCTTGAGTTCAGTATTTATAGTACCAAGCTTAAATGCAACTCAAATTAAATTGAAATGCAAATCAAAAATGAAACTGAATTTGGATAACACTTTAACATCATCCCTTAATCCATATGCAAGACTAAAATAAACACCACCAATTTCATCCCTCAAGTTGATAAAGTGTTCTGCCTTGATAACTTTAGTTAGTACATCTGCAAGTTGCTTATGAGTGCTACACTGAACAACTTCTAGCACTTCATTATGAACCTGATTGCGTAGAAAATGGAACTTTATGTCAATGTAATTGTTCCTTCCCATGAAACATTGGGTTCTTGGCAAGGCTTATTGTAATACGGTGGGAGAACTGACTTTTTGAAATGTTGCGGATAGTAAGAGTCGCCACCAATTTTTATTTTATCCAATTCGAAAGGCAAAAAGAACAAGAAAGACCTTTGAAAGATTTTGAGTTCGGGGGGTAGGTAATACAAAGGGAAGGTGTAAGCACCCTTTGTATCCATAGTTATCCATGGGCTCTTAATTGCTTAGCGCACTTTGTTTGTTTGAAAAGTTTGAAAGAGTGTCGTGTGTGAATTGAAAAGATTTGAATAAGGACTTTAGCTTGTAAATAAGCGTAGCCTTTTTGAATTGATTTGAAAAAGGGGTGTGAAAAGTAATTTGAGTTTGAATAGTGAGTAAGCAATTAAAAGCACCTACCCTAAGTTTAATGTCTTTCTGTTCTTTAAGATTTTCGTTTGAAAGGGCTACCATACCATAAAAGGGGTAGGTAGTCCTTTCATTGGATTTGAAAAGGCTCATCGAGGATTATCGTTTGCCATAAGACTGTCCCTACCATAAAAATGACATGTAGTCTTTAGGGGAGGATATAATAATCATTTTAGGCAACTAGCGAGGATACCTTAACAATCGAAAGGGACTATCATCATTAATCAAAGGCAACCTCGAGGGACAAGATCATATATTCGTAGGCAGCATCGAATGGACTTATGATCTTTTGATGACGATTATGAACTGAGGACAACATTCGATAAGGCATCCTCGTATTCGAGGGACTTGACTATTTTTAAATCGAAAGGCAGCATAAGAAAGGTTACCATAAAGGTGTGTGTGTCTCATAATCAGGTGATTGATTTCAGATATATTTATCTTGTAAAATTAGTGATCTAAATTGATTAACATCTTATCACTCCCTATATTACTAACCACGCAGTATAATAAAGGCAGAAATATAAATGTCCTACGCTATTACAAGGCTTCGGGAGGGGGATTACATAGCCTAAAACCCGGAAGAAAGAATAAGGCAGAAAAAATAAAGGCAGAAAAATAAAACCTAAACTATTACATGGCTTTGGGGCATATACAAAAATATGATTAATTAGGCAAACGATGAAAAATAAACGAGGCAAAAAAGCAAACCCCAGATGGGGAAAAGTTAACCACAGTTAATAGAATCAAATTAATAAATCAGCAAGGCAAAAGGCAAACCCAAACGGGGAAAAGTTAACCGCAGTTAATAGAAATCAGATAAAAACCCTGAAAATTCTAGTAACTCACACTCGATGTCTTGCTGGATGTTATGACATCCACAATTACACAACACAGATAATTAAAATAGAACAGCATAAAAACAATAAAGAACACACAGAATTGTTTACTCAGTTCGGTTCAACAACCTACTCTGGGGGCTACCAAGCTGGACGAGTAGTCAGTGACTTGGAGTTTTTAGGCTCCCATAGATAACAATTATTCTCAGATCTGACTCCTTTCATGACTTATTCATTTTCTTTATTGGTAACAATACACTCTTCTTTAGTGAACCTGACATAGAGTGCTTCATCACATAGTTGGCTGATGCTTATAAGATTTGCAGCCAGTCCTTGTACAAGTAAAACGTTATGTAGATTAGGAACACCTTGACCTTAAGTCTTGCCAACACCTTTGACTTCTCTTATTTCTCCATCACCAAGAGTCACATGGTTGGTTCCCTCATGTTTGAGGTTTACTAGTGAGTTCTTTCTTCCAGTAATATGATTTGAGCAACCACTGTAAAAGTACCAGTCTTCTTTGGCAGGCATTTTTAGAGAGGTGTGTGCTACTAGAGCAACATTAACCGTTGCTTTCGGCTACATGTATCATATTCAGGTTTGGCATGATGAATTTGATATGGATATCCAAATAGTGTGAAACATAATGGCTTTATGTGACCAACTCTTCCACAGTGAGGACAACTCCATTTTTGGAATTTCTTCTTTGAATGCCTCCTTCTTCTGTTTCCTTGATGTTGTGACATTGGAGCTAACATCTGGTTGGTCACACAAGTCTCGGGCTTTGCTCTCCTGATCCCAGAGGTGAATTCCTCTTTAGCCATAAATCCTACTCCGGACATGTCTCCTGTTCTTTGTCCAGACTCCAGAATTTCTTTTAGAGTATCAATTTCATTGTTTAGCATTTTGAAGGACTTGGTCATTTGATCAAGTTTGTAGTTCAACATGCTTACTTCACTGTTGAGAGAGTCTATGGTTGCAAGATGTTTATTCTTCTCAGTTTCTAGCTCTCTTATGATTATCTTTTTCTTCTCCTCAACTTTGAGTCTTCTGCTTGAGTCATAGGTCTGGCTGATGTTATTGGAAGTGTTCTTGACACTGGGTCTGGACTTCTGATCAACCCTTTTAATAAGTCTGTTGAATTGTTTTCCAAGCATGGCTATGAATTCTGATAGATTTTCATCACTTCCACCATTGCTTTCTCTTGAATCATCATCTGAATTGGTGACAAAAGCTATGCTTTTGTTCTTCTTTTCAACAAGCTCACAGATGCTCAACTCAAAGGTTTGTATAGAACCAATGAGTTCGTCCAGCTTCATGTTGCTGATTTTTTGGGCTTCCTCTATGGCAGTCACATTCATATCAAATCTCTTAGGCAATGATCTAAGGATCTTTCTTATCAATTTTTTCTCAGTTATTTTTTCTCCTAAGGCTCCTGAGTTATTTGAAATCTCAAGAACATTTATATAGAATTCATAAATGGTTTTATCCTCTTTCATCTTGAGATTTTCAAACTTAGTGGTAAGCATTTAAAGTCTCAACATCTTTACCTTGGATGTGCCTTCATGTGCTATTTTGAGAATATCCCAAGCTTCTTTAGCTAGCTCACAGTGTTGCACAAGCCTGAATATGTTCTTGTCAATCCCATTGAATAAGGCACTTAGGGCCTTGGAATTGCCCAAAGCTCGCTCTTCTTCAGTTTTGCTCCATTGAGTTTTAGGAATTAGAACAGTGGTTCCATCTTCCATAGTCTTCTCAGGATGTTCCATCCGCTTTCCATAGCTCTCCATGCCTTATTGTCCATAGACTTTATGACTGCTACCATACGAGGTTTCCAGTAGTCATAGTTAGAGCCTTCCAGGATGGGTGGTCTATTCCCAAACACTAATAGTTCCTTCTCCATAGTACTAGAATTTTGTTGTCCCTAGATCTCACCCAGATGTAAACAAGCAGGGTGCCTGCTCTGATGCCAATTGCAAATTCTAGTAACTCATGCTCGATGTCTTGCTGGATGTTATGACATCCACAATTACACAACACAGATAATTAAAACAGAACAACATAAAAACAATAAAGAACACACAGAATTGTTTACCCAGATCGATTCAACAACCTACTCTGGAGGCTACCAAGCCCGGGAGGGAATCTAATATAAGCATAATTAATTCGGAGTTAAACTCCCTCGTTTACAACTCCTCACTTAAAACATACCCAGTGCAATTCCAACCTATTCCTAGACCTGAGTATCTCCACTCACTCCCCCTCAATCATAGCAGTGATTACAAATAAGCATTACATAAATTCAGAGACAAGACACACTTGAAAAACACACCTTGATCTGCTTAAAAGCTTCAATCAAGAGACACACACTCGTGCTTAAAAGCTTAGAGTGATAATTAACACAAACAACCTATTCCAAGGTAATCATCAAAGACAATTGCTTGGAGTACAAGAGACAACTACAAAACTATGGTTCTTCACAATTAACAATTTGCTCTCTCTGCGTTCCAAATTAGGATTGCAGACTTTTTATATGTAGCTCTTGGGCCTTGGGCTTTTTTAGAAACAAATTAGGGTTAACCAAGTTAACCTAATTTACACGCCATCTGGTTGTTACAGAATGTGCTGTCAGCAAAATCTTCTGGACGAAATATTCAGCACACAATAAAAGGTTTCCTAAACTGTTAATTGAAAGAAATCAGGAAACACAATTAATAAAATATAATAGCTCCTGCTGTCACACAAGGATGTCATGACATCGGTCATGACATTCACTACAGAACCTGTATTAGCTTAACACATATGCAGCCTGCATAACACAATATCAAACATGTCATGACAGTAGTCAAGACATTAAATACTCATGTATGTTTTACCATAAATGCAGCCAACATGAAAACATCTTCAATCTACCCCTTTGGAAAATTTTTGCATTTTCATAAGCTTTGAGAGCCAAAGAAATTCTTGCATTTTCACTTCGCATCCTTTCCAAAACCCTCACCCAAAGTTCATTTTCATAGAATTAGTAAGGTTCACCTTGAATCTTACTAGTTTTGAACTAAACATTCTACATTTCACTCTTTTCTTTGCTTGTTCATCTCCAATTTTGAAGTACCTACTCATTTGGTGCTTGTTCTTGAAGTTACTCCAACATTTTGTTCAAGAAGTGGTAAAATTCTAAACTCTAAGATGTAGATCTTTGTTGCTTGTGTTCAATGCATCTTTGATGCTACATTGGTCCTATTTGATGGTGAATTGATGGAAATTTCGTGCTCCAATTGATATGTGATCATAAGGTGTTTGTATGTTTGCTTAAATCAAGTTTTATGCTTCATAATGCTGTTTTTTTGAAAACTGTGCGCAGGAAATCGATTTCCTACAGAGGGAAATCGATTTCCACTCTATTTTTTTGCGCCAGATTTCCAAATCTGCACTCAGGAAATCGATTTCCCACAGAGGTAAATCGATTTCCACAGAGGCAGAATGTTTTTTTTTGCTTTTTTATGCTTGTTTTGACTTCCTTCTTCCTTTACTTCATTAATATCATTGGATCTAGGATGTTGATAGGTTTGAAATGACCAAATCCATAATATTAGATTAATGATATTAATGATAGTGTGAGTTGATTTGCTTTATGCATTTTATTCTTCTTCTCCTTCTTTTTTTCTTTTGATCGATGAAAGTCTTAATACCTTGAGAATTCTTATGGATTCTTGGTAAAGACGAGATCACTACCTATTTTCTTTTCGTGCGGTATTGCTTTCGGAGAGTGATCTATATATCTCTTCTCTCGCATGCATTAGCACATAAAGTTTTGACCGGCCTCGTTGTAGGGTGATTTCTACTTAAATCACTTGGCGATCTGCTTAACATAGCGCAATATTTCGTGTCCCGAATTAAAAGAAAAAGATCAAACATGGAAGAGAATTGTATGCGGTTGATTTAAGACTTATGGAGGTTTATCGTGTAGTCGCTATGATTTTATCAAGTTTCTGATAAATGTCCATTGAATTTAAATCCGAGAACATCCTTCACTCACCATCGATCTTTATTACTAACTTTGATAACATACTTGACAAGTTTCAAGATGGTTATCTTTAACATCTAACAATTGACTTTAATTTCCTCATTTTATTACGTTGCTCTTTATATTTCTTGCTTTATCGCTTTATTTTATCATTTCATCATGTTTATATTCCACTATTTTCTCTTTGTCCATTTGGACCATACTTTACTTTTGTGCTAAAACACTAATAAATAACAAAAATCTAAAAAACACATAAGGCTCTCTTTTGGACTATTGGTTACTATCCTGAGCATCTTGGAGATATGGACTTGTTGGACTTAGTACCTCTAGACCCTATTATTTTGTTGTTATTCTGTGGTTATTCTCTCTGTCTGGCATTGGATTGTTGTCTGTTTGTGTATGCAGGTATTTCCTTGAAATCCCTTGATGGTTAATTCCAAGACATTGAGATAAGGATTTTACCCGAAAACAGCCGTTACTTTGCCCGATTTTCGTTTGAATTTTAATGTGCTTAATGCAAAGTGGTGCTAAAGATACTAAGTTCATCTCGATCCCCAAGTGATAATGTGTTGGGTTAGTGTTGATATTCTAAAGGATGGGAAATCTACCTTGACTCATAATGTCAAGTGTTGGCTTCTTATATCGGTTAGACCGTTTCTTTCCTTAGCTTTTATTTTACGCACTAGGATAGTCTCTTCATCTCCTCCCTTTCTTAGATTTTCAAAATATTCTCCCTTTTTCAAAAATCTTCGTATGTCTGCAATCTCTCTTTTAAAACCTTTCTTAAAAATATCTTTTGCACTTAGTGGCTTTTCTTTCAAAGTTTAGACACGATTAATTGTTGTTGTGAGTTGCGATACCCCACGATTTTGAGATTGATTGATATGATGGAGTCTTTTCCACGTGAGAGAGCTAGTGGCATAATCGTCGATTTTTATCCGATTTGGAGCCCTTCTTTCATTTGTGATGCAAAGAATCCATTTGTTCTCATGATCAAGATCAATGGCTGAGTATTTCTCTCCGACGATGATAAAGTGTTTATTCCTTTTTAAAAACCGTTTTCCCTTTTAGCGGAACTACATTAGCTCTGACTTCTCCATTCCACCGCAAGGTATGTAGGCACAAGGCTTAATGTCTTGCTGAGCTTATTTTAAAATTCAAACAAACCCTTTTTTAGCACACACGACACAGATTTTCACAAAGGTTCCTGTGGAGTACCACAGATATGAGGGGTGCTTAAAACCTTCCCGTTGTATAATCAACACCCATACCTAAGATCTGTTTTTGTTTTAAAAACAAACTTTGGGTTTTCTTCTTTCCTTTCCCTTTTCCTTTGGAAATAATTAAGCGCGGTGGCGACTTTCACTGAAATATTGAGTCGAGTCAATCTAATGGCTTCGATCTCAGATTTTCCCCACTATAGAAAAAATGGCGACTTCACTGGGGATCCAGTTATTAAGTGTTTTAAGCCTATTTTTGTTTATCTGTGTGTTTTGTATCTGTATATATTGTGTGCTTTGTTTGTTTATTTTCTTTTTTCTTTTTTTTTGGTGCTCGATGGTTCCTCTGTGATGAGATAAAGTCCTAACCCGGACTTTTGTGAGTAACTTGAGATAGGAGGTAGTAAGACCAATAGTCACATGTCAGGAGCGATCCTTAACATGAGCGTCATATGGTGGAACCTTACTCGGTGGAGGCCTCATGGAAGGTAGTAGAGGTTGTTACGAACCATCGTAAGAACGCTGTTACTTTCAATAGTGAGTGTCTGTAGAAGCTGAATGGCCTAGAACCTTTTTAACTCATCTAAGCCTTTTTAGGATGTAGCTTAGAAACAAGGTCAAGTACCAATTTGAGCTTGTTGCCATGCGATGCTACGCTCAGACGAGGTCTTTTTAGGCATATTATTGGCGCCCATGAGCAATTGTGCGTGCCGTTAGTATCCGATAGAAGATTGAAAACTCTGGGATCCTTTGTAGAACCCGATCGGCAGGTACAAAATTCCTTAGAACACGCCTTGTGGGATGGGTAGACCCATGGCTCCATGCTCGTGACGTCGAACCTTTGAACGTGGATTGTGTGATTTTGTGTGATCTTGTGTGCCCTTGATTGTGATTGATGCATAAACCATGCATTCATGCATTCATAAAAAGTCCTTCACAAATGGTTTTCAAGGAACTTAGAGACTTTTTTTTGTAAACATCACAGGTACCATGGATCAAAAGAGAAGCATCAAGAAGTACCCTTTCAGGAATTCAAGTGCGAAAGAGTTGAAAGAGCTAGCAACTTTGGTTCCTAATCTTGATAACTTCAGAAACCGTTATGGGAAATTGATCTCTATTCTGAAGACCAAAGTGGAGAAGGGGATTCTTGAGACTCTTGTGCAGTTTTATGACCCGGTTTATCACTGTTTCACCTTTCTGGATTATCATCTTATGCCCACTTTGGAGGAGTATTCATATTGGATTGGTTTGCCAGTTACGAATGATATACCGTTTAGTGGTCTGGAGAAAGAGCCTAAGGTTGATGAGATAGCAGAGCTTCTTCAGTTGAAGATATCAGATGTGAAAGCAAACATGACCAAGAAAGGAGGAATTTGGGGATTGACTTCTAAGTTCTTGATTGGGAAAGCTTCTAAGTTGGCTAGTAAAGGAAGTATGATTGTTTTTGAGACTTTTTTGGCCTTGCTCATCTATGGTTTGATACTCTTTCCCAACATTGACAACTTTGTCGATGTTAATGCTATTCGGATATTCATGATTGGGAATCTTGTGCCTAATTTTCTTGGGGATACTTATCATTCCATTCACCATAGGACTGATAAGAAAGGTGGACTTATCAACTGTTGCACTCCTTTGTTCTATAAGTGGTTTATTTCGAACTTACCTCAGACTAAGAATTTCTTGAGCAACCCTGATGGTCTCTCATGGTCTCAGAAGATCATGCCTCTTACTAATGGGAATATCCACTAGTACAATCCTGCTTATGACATTGGGGAGATTATTGATAGTTGTGGAGAATTCCCTAATGTACCTCTTCTTGGTATACAAGGAGGAATTACCTACAACCCTATTCTTGCAAGGCATCAATTTTGTTACCCCATGAAGGAGCGACCAGCTAGTATTCTTGTGTCAGGAATCTTTTATCATAATCAGGATGGAGGTTCAGACATGAGAAATCGGTTTGTGAGTGCTTGGCACCATATTGATAGGAATAGACATTTGGGAAAGAAGCAATGTGTTGCTCTCAAAGATTACATTGATTGGGTTCAAGCTAGAGCTCACATTCTTCAGATGCCTTATTTAATCGAGGAGCCCTCTCTACCTATTGCTCCACCATCATCTTCAACTATTCCCATCGAGAGTAGTGAGGAACACCAAGAGTTTGTGGCTAGGATGAGAATGGGAAGAGATACATGGGAGAAGAAGTTTCATGCTTCAGAGATTGAGAAGAAAGAATTGAAGAAGCAGTTAAAAGAAAAGGATGAGATGCTTTATCTTCAAGATGGTTGGTTGATGGAGAAAGATGATCAGATCCGTCGTCAGGAAGAGCTACTTCAACAACATGGTGAAAGGCGGAAGAGACAACAAGAGGATTTATTTTCCTCTGGTAGTCATGAAGATTCAGTTCCATGGAAAGAAGTTGCTGATAAGCTGATGGTTGAGAAGACTCATTTAAAGGCCTTTTATGAAGATGAATTTGAGAAGCTCCGTAGAAAGCTGCAATGAGTAGCTGGATCTTCGTCAGAAGTGTTTTCTTATAGATTTTAGTTTTTCTGTTGTTTGTAATTTTGGGTCTTTGAACCTTTTATAAGCTTTTCCATTATTAATGAAAGAATTTTGTTATGTTTTATGTTGTATTTTACTAATGTTTACAATTAATGTCTTAAAGTTCCTTGAAAACTAATAAAAATAAAAATAATTTGCATTGCATTTCATGCATCATTTCGCATTTTGGTCTTGCTTCCGAGAGTATTCCCGAGGTCTTATTAAGTGTTCTTCATACAGAATCAAGTTGTCTCACCGGTATAACACTCGAGCTAACTGCAAGAATAAGATGGAAGGTCTTGAACAAGAGAATCGTAATCTACGTGAAGAGGTTGTTACTTTGAGATGTGGGGTGGAGCGTCTCACTGCTCTAGTTGAGAAATTGATGGCTACTCAAAATCAGAATCCGAATCAGGTTCCTCCTCCTTCCAGTGCCCAAGCTCAAGGTCAGGCCACTGCGATCTCTGAAATCGCTGCTATAATAACTCCTGTTGTTCCTGCTGCTGCTACTCAGCAACGTATGCCTAATGGATACCCCTGGGGTATGCCATAAGGTTATTTGTCTGTTCTTGAGATGACTCGTCCTTTGACTCCTGTCATGGTCACCACGTCTCCTATTGTTCATACTAGTCCTTTTGTCCTAGAGCCCATTTATGATGCCGCGCCAAGTGAAGGTTTGGGTATTCACGACAGGATGGATGGTTTCCAAGATCAGTTTGAAGAATTGAAGAAAGAGATGAAAGCCCTGTGTGGGAAAGAGTTGCTTGGAAAGAATGTGCATGATCTCTTCCTAGTTCCCAATGTGAAAGTACCTGCTAAGTTCAAGTTGCCTGAATTCGAGAAGTATAAGGGAAATTCCTGTCCTCAGGCACATCTGGTGATGTATGTAAGGAAGATGTCCACTCACACTGATGATCAACGTCTATTGATCCATTATTTCCAAGACAGTTTGACTGGAGCTGCTTCTAAGTGGTATATGGGCCTTGATAGCACCCATATTCGCACTTTTAATGATTTAGCTGAGGCGTTTGTGAAGCAATACAAGTATAATGTGGACATAGCTCCTGATCGAGATCAACTGCGAGCTATGATGCAGAAAGAAAAGGAATCTTTTAAGGAATATGCTCAGAGATGGCGTGAGGTTGCCGCCCAAGTGATTCCTCCGATGGAAGAAAAAGAGATGACTAAGATTTTCCTGAAGACTCTTGGCCCATTTTACTATGAAAAGATGATTGCAAGTGCTCCTGTAGACTTCACTAAAATGGTGGGGATGGGTGTCAGGCTGGAAGAAGTTGTGCGAGAAGGTCGTCTGGTTCAGAATGACAATCCATCTGGTGGTGCGAGGAAGTATGGTTCTTCTTTCCATAAGAAGAAGGAATCAGATGCTAATGTTGTTTCTCATGGAAGGAATAGTCGATCCAGAAATCAACCTCAACAAGTGGCGTCAGTGACTCCTGTTGTGAATTCAGTGCCTGTAGCTCCTGTTAATCAACAACCAGCAAGGCGGAATCTGTATCCTCGAGTTAATTTTGATCTTATCCCCATGACATATACAGAATTTTATTCCGCTCTGATTCATAAGAAGTTGGTTCAACCAAGGTCACCGGCTCCTGTTCTAGAAAAACTCCCTTGGTGGTACAAAGCTGATGCCACTTGCGCTTTTCATCAGAATGCTCCTGGGCATGACTTAGAGAATTGCTGGCCTCTAAAGAATGAAGTTCAGAGATTGGTCCGTTCTAGTATGCTTTCCTTCCGTGATATTGGTCCAAATGTGCAGAACAATCCCTTGCCGACTCATGAAGCATCTGCTGTGAACATGGTGTATGGATGCCCTGGAAAGTATAAGGTTTATTGTGTGGAACACATCAGAGGATCATTGGTAGAGATGCATGCCACTATGTGTGAATATAGTCATTATAAGCATAATCATGCTGCTTGTAGGATTTGTTCAGTCAACCCTCGAGGATATTATATTGTGAGAAGAGATTTACAAGAGATGATGGATCAAGGGCTCATTGAGATTCTGAGTGACAGAGATGAAGATGTTGTCAATGTGATTGAGCCGTGCTTTGAAATTCCATAATGCATAGAGATTAGTTATTACGGAAAAGCTGTTGTAGAGCCTCTTGTGATATGTTTTCCTGGATCTGTACCTTATAGCTCTGACAAAGCTGTACCCTACAGATACAATGCCACCATGCTGGAAGCTGGAAAAGAAGTCGAGATTAAGCCTCTATCTTTTGTGGTGAATATAGCAGATGTTAGTAGAGTGACTAGAAGTGGACGAGTTTTTACTCAGCCCCAAGCAGTTGTGGATGTCCAGAAGAATCCTACTCAAGTGCCTGTGAATATTAATGATGCGACAAAGGTGAATAATGGGTCGTCTTCAGGAAAAGAGATGGATGAGATTTTGAAGCTTATCAAGATTAGTGATTATAAGATTGTGGATTAGTTGCATCGTACTCCGTACAAGATCTCTATAATGGAACTGCTGACGAGTTCTCCTGCTCATAGGGATTCTTTGATGAAGATACTTGATCAAGCCTTTGTGGATCATGATATGACGTTGGATCAATTTAATGGGGTTGTGAGTAATATTACTGCATGTAACAATTTGAGCTACAGTGATGAAGATTTGCCTGAGAAAGGAAGAAATCATCATTTGGCTTTGCACATCTCTATCAGTTGTAAAGAGGACTCGATGTCTAATCTGTTGATCGATACTGGCTCATTGCTGAATGTCATGCCAAAATCCACTCTTTCTAAGTTGTCTTATGGTGGCACACCAATGAGATTTAGCAATGTGATTGTGAAGGCTTTTGATGGATCGAAGAAGTCAGTGGTTGGGGAGGTTGATTTACCCATTTGTGTTGGACCGTTTGTCTTCAATATTACTTTTTAAGTGATGGACATTTTTCCTGCATACAATTGCTTGTTAGGACGCCCATGGATTCATGAAACTGGGGCAGTTACTTCAACTCTTCACCATAAGTTGAAATTTGTGAAATATGGAAAGATGGTTGTCGTGAACGGAGAACAAGCCTTGCTGATTAGTCATCTCTCTTCGTTCCATGCCATAGAAGCTGATGAAGTAGTCATTGGAACTACATTTCAAGCCCTGTCTGTTAATGATTAATTCAAAAAGGATGAAGCTTCCATTTCCTTTTTCAAAGATGCTCAGCTGGTGGTTCAGAATGGACATTTAGGAGTATGGGGACAAGTGGTGAGTCTGTGATGAAGCCTGAATATGCTTTTCGCCCTTATCAGGAGATATTTCATAGTGATGGGTTCCTACATCCGACTCCTCCAGAGGTGGATGCTATTATTGAAGATGAACCAGAGCCAGAGATGCCAAACTTTGTGACCCGTGGAAAGATGATCAAGAACTGGATCACCATTGATGTTCTTGATTGTACTTGTGTTTCAAAGTAATTTGTTTTTATGTTTTTCAAAATCCTTTCATTCTTCCCAAGATGAAAGTGAAGTTGTTGGGGCTTTTTCCAGTTTGTTTCAAACATTAAAATTATCAATAAAAGTCATTTTGTTTCTGCATATATATGCTTTTTACCTTTTGCTTTTTCTGGAAAGTGGTAACACAAAAAAAAACCTTAAAAATATGTTTTCATTTGCCATAATCTGCACGATTACATGTTTGCATATATCTTTCCTTTTCCTGAAATAATAATCACTTATGCAGATTAATCAATAAAACCGTTGAAAGTAATGACCCTGCACCCTCTCCCAACTTCGAGTGTCCTGTGTATGAGGCGGAAGAAGAAAGTGATGAATGTATTCATGATGAGATTTCCCGACTGCTTGAGCACAAGGAAGTCACCGTTCAACCATATAAAGAGCCATTAGAAGTCATCAACTTGGGTTCTGAAGAAGATAAGAAGGAAGTCAAGATTGGGGCACTGCTTGGTCAAGATGTTAAGAAGAGGATTATAGAGCTTCTTAAAGAGTATGTTGACATTTTTGGGTGGTCCTACCAAGATATGCCTGGGTTGGACACAGATATTGTGGAGCATCGTTTGCTGTTGAAAACAGAATGCCCTTCTGTCAAGCAAAATCTAAGAAGAAGTCATCCCGATATGGCAGAGAAGATTAAGAATGAGGTTTTGAAGCAGATAGATGCAGGTTTCCTTGTCACTTCTGTATACCCTTAATGGATTGCCAATATTGTGCCTGTTCCGAAGAAAGACGGAAAAGTTCGCATGTGTGTTGATTATAGAGATTTAAATAAAGATAGTCTGAAAGATGATTTTCCTTTACCTCACATTGACATGTTGGTAGATAGCACGACAAAATTCGAGGTTTTCTCCTTCATGGGTGGTTTTTTAGGATACAACCAGATTAAGATGGCACCTGAAGACATGGAAAAAACAACCTTTATTACGCCATGGGGAACATTCTGCTACAAAGTAATGCCTTTGGGTTGAAGAATGCTGGAGCGACATATCAGAGGGCCATGACCACTCTTTTCCATGATATGATGCACAAAGAGATTGAGGTTTATGTTGATGACATGATTGCCAAGTCTCAGTCAGAGGAGGGGCACATGGAGGATCTTTTAAAGTTGTTTCAGCATTTAAGGAAGTATCGTCTCCGCCTGAATCCAAACAAATGCACTTCTGGTGTCCGTTCCGGAAAATTATTGGGTTTCGTTGTTAGTCAGAAAGGAATCGAAGTAGATCCTGATAGAATCAAAGCAATACAGGAAATGCCAGCGCCAAAGATTGAGAAACAAGTGAGAGGTTTCCTCGGACGTTTGAATTATATCTCCAGGTTCATTTCCAATATGACTGCTACCTGTGAGCCAATCTTCAAGTTGTTAAAGAAAAATCAGGGATGTGTGTGGAATGGAGATTGTCAGAAAGCTTTTGAAAACATCAAAGAATATCTGCTTGAACCCCCCATTTTGCTTCCTCCAGTTGAGGGAAGACATCTGATTATGTACCTCACAGTACTTGAAAATTCAATGGGAAGTGTGTTCGGTCAGTATGACGAGTCTGGTCGAAAAGAGTATGCAATATACTACCTTAGCAAAAAGATTACCGAGTGCGAAACAAGATACTCGCTGCTTGAGAAAACTTGTTGTGCTTTGGTGTGGGCTGCTCGCCGACTAAGACAGTATATGTTGAATCACACCACCTTATTGATTTCTAAAATGGATCCAATTAAGTACATATTTGAAAAACCTGCATTAACCGAAAGGATTACTCGCTGGCAAATGTTGCTATCTGAATATGATACTGAATACCGAGCTCAAAAATCTATAAAAGGAAGTGTGTTGGTAGAATACCTCGCTCACCATCCAATTCATGATCATCAATCTATCAGAATGGACTTCCCGGATGAAGATATAATGTATTTGAGAGCTCAAGATTGGGATGAGTCGTTGCCAGAAGAAGGACCGTAGCCTGGATCCAAATGGGGTTTAATTTTTGATGGAGCTTCTAATGTTCATGGCCATGGTATTGGTGCCATTATTATCACTCTGCAAGGTTCGCATGTTCCTTTCACTGCAAGGATATGTTTTGATTGTACAAATAATATTGCTGAATATGAAGCTTGCATCACGGGACTTGAAGAAGCCATTAATCTGAGAATTGAGATTCTTGATGTTTATGGAGATTTCGCGCTTGTGATTAATCAGATTAAGGGAGAACGGGAAACTCGTCATCCTGGCTTAATCCCTTACAAAGATTACGCCAGAAGGCTGTTGACATTCTTTAATAAAGTTGAATTCCATCACATCCCTCGAGATGAGAATCAGTTGGCTGGTGCTTTGGCCACATTGTCTTCTATGTATAAAGTGAATTTCCATAATGAGAAACCTCAGATTACAATCAGGTGTCTTGATAGACTTGCTCATGTATTTGTAGTTGAGGAATCAGCAGATGAGAAGCCTTGGTATTTCGATATTAAGCATTTTCTTCAGACCCAAGAGTACCCATTTAGGGCATCAAATAAGGATAAGAAAACTTTGAGGAGATTGGTTGGCAGTTTCTTCATCAATGCGGATGTTTTGTATAAAAGAAATTATGGCATAGTTTTGCTTAGATGCGTGGATAGACACGGAGCAGACATGTTGATGCATGAAATTCATGAAGGTTCTTTTGGTACTCATGCCAGTGGACATTCGATGGCTAAAAAATTGCTTAGAGCAGGTTACAATTGGCTGAGAATGGAATATGATTTCTACAAGTTTGTAAAGAAGTGTCACAAGTGTCAAGTGTATGCTGACAAAATTCAGGTGCCTCCGACACTTCTTAATGTTATCTCCTCTCCATGACCTTTCTCTATGTGGGTATTGATATGATTGGCATGATTGAACCCAAGGCTTCGAACGGACATCGATTCATTCTGGCAGCAATTGATTTTATTTTACCAAATGGGTAGAAGCTGCTTCATATGCTAATGTGACAAGGCAAGTTATGGTCAGATTTATCAAGAACAACATCATCTGCCGATATGGTGTACCAAGCAAGATCATTACTGATAACGGCTCGAATCTGAATAACATTATGATGAGAGAACTATGCGAAAGTTTCAAAATTGAACATCACAACTCTTCGCCTTATAGGCCAAAGAAGAATGGAGCTGTTAAAGCAGCAAATAAGAATATTAAAAAGATTGTTCAAAAGATGGTTGTTACGTACAAGGACTGGCATGAGATGCTCCCATTTTGTTTGCATGGGTACCGTACATCTGTTCGTACTTCAACCGGGGCAACTCCCTTTTCTTTGGTTTATGGTAGGGAAGCAGTGCTCCCTATTGAGGTTGAGATTCCATCGTTGAGAGTTTTAATGGAAACCAAGTTATTTGAGGTTGAGTGGTGTCAGAGCAGGTTTGATCAATTGAATTTAATAGAAGAAAGAGAATGATGGCATTATGCCATGGTCAGCTATACCAGAAAAGAATGAAGAAAGCTTTTGATAAGAAGGTTCGACCTCGTGTATTCAGAGAAGGCGACCTCGTGCTCAAAAGGATCTTGTCTTTCACCTCCGATTCAAGGGGCAAGTGGACTCCTAATTTTTAAGGACCATATTTTGTTAAGAAAGCCTTCTCTGGCGGTGCATTAATTCTTGCAACTATGGATGGAGAAGAGCTCCCACGTCCAGTGAATGCTGATGTAGTTAAGAAATACTTCGCCTAAAAAATTAATAATAAAAGAACAGCTTGCTAAGTTGAAAACCCGGAAGGGGGGCATAGGCAAAAAAGAGCGTCTCGGTGGACTGAAAACTCGAAAGGGCGGTCCAGGCAAAAATTAGAGACATAAACAGAATAAAATACCCGGTGGACTGAAAACCTGAAAGGGCGGTCTAGGCAAAAGTTAGGGATTCATGGAAAGTAACTACATCAGACAAAACTTGGTCATCAACAGTCATCTTTTTATCATGAGAAATTCAACACATTTCAACGGAAGCCTTAGCTCAAGGATTCAAAGTTGAGAGAGAGGATGGGGTCATTACATTTCAATGTACCTTTTCCACAAAATTACCACTTTCCAAACTTTGTAATCATCCATGGGGTCCTGCCATTTGCAGACTACCATTCTATTAATAAAGTTTGAGCCTTTACATGTTATTTGCAATCTTATTTCTTTCATATCTCTTAAATATCATTTATTGTTGATAGTAATTTTTGAAACAAAAAGAAAAATGATTTCAACAAAATCCTTTTTGAAAAATATAAAAGGAGTTTTATTTTGATTCATGAGTATATTGCAAGGAATGGATATGTTGATGTATTCATGTGCAATAAGAGGAAGAATGTATTCCAGTTGGTATACCATTGGCCTGGTTCGAATATGATGTAGAACTCAGCTATCATGTTCTCTCAGCTCCGATGTTTCCTCAGTGTTGAGTAGCATTTATTCCAAAGCCATCAAAAGCTTGTCGTGGCAACTCTCTGCTCATGTTTGTGGATGATACCTCGAGTGTTCAGCTTGAGACATGCTTGATTATGTTATCTTGTACTCTAGCTCTTGAGTTAATCCTTGTGCTAAGTTTTTGCAGCATATGTATCATTAACATGCATCAAAAACAGTCATGCATTCACATTTGCTATCATGAAGTGTACTGTCAATTAGATTTCTCTTTCATTTAGAGTGTCTTTAGGCAGAAAATACTCACTTTCCTTGAAATCCCAACTGATTTTGTTTCTATGTGGATAATATGTTTCAGTTATTCTGTTCAAAATGCTTATGAACAGAAATCCAGTGGGTTATTCCCTCACTTGATCCGGTCTTTTTTGGCAGCTTCTTTCCATTTGGCCATGAATTGAATTTTGGTCGCTGGATGATGAATGTTGAGATTGTGCACTTGTGTTTGCACCCTCAATCTTTGAAAAGAAAAGAAAAGTATTATTGATGTACTTAGGTTATTTCCATCGTCAGTGGCACGTCGATGTATTTTATTCATACCTTCAGTGGAACGTTGGTATATTTTATCGTCAGTGGTACGACGATATATTTCTTTTCTTCCTTCAGTTGAACGTTGGTAGCTCACCTTCAGTGGAACGTTGGTGTATCTTGTTATATTTTCATTGTCAGTGGTACGTCGATGTATTTATACTCATACCTTCAGTGGAACGTTGGTACATGTTATCGTCAGTGGTACGATGATATATTTCTTTTCTACCTCCAGTGGAACGTTGGTAGCTCACCTTCAGTGGAACGTTGGTGTATCTTGTTATATTTTCATCGTCAGTGGCACGTCGATGTATTTTTTCATACCTTCAGTGGAGCGTTGGTATATTTTGTCATCAGTGGTACGACGATATATCCCTTTTCTACCTCCAGTGGAACGTTGGTAGCTCACCTTCAGTGGAACGTTGGTGTATATTGTTATTCTCATCGTCAGTGGTACGTCGATGTATTTCTATTCATATCATCAGTGGAACGACGGTGTGTTTTCTTTTAGTGAAGGATTGGTATTTTTTGATTCTCCAGTGAAAGGTGATATATTTTCTCATCCCCAGTGAAAGAGGATGTGTCCCTTGTCCACCTTCTTTGAAAGTTGGTGTATCTTCTCATCCCTAGTGAAAGGTGTTGCTTTAACCTCTCTGGTGCAAAATGTTTCCCCCAGTGAAGTTTCTTTTCCCAGCAAAGTTTCATGTCTCCAACAAAGTCTTGTTTTCCCCAATGGAGTTCTTCCCGCAAGACATTTGTTTTCCCCAGTGGAGTTCCTTTTCCTCCCCAGTGGTGTTTTGTTTCATCATCATCATCATATGCATTCATTAAACATTGCGTTGCATCTTAGGTTCAAAATTCGTGTGTTTATATATTTAAGTCTCTTCTATCTCGTCAAAACGAAGATTTACAATCATCGTATCTCCGGATCAAAGAAACTTAAATAGGGGCATCTGTCATACCCCAATTTTTGACCCTAAGATCATATATTGATTGCATTTTAATTATCAATCAAGAGCAGCATTGTGAAGCTCTCTTCTTGATACTGTGATTATCTCTGAGGGGAATCATCAAGCACTTCTAGCTTTTAATTTGTTTTATACTAATCAAAATCCAAAAATATGTGTTTTCTCTCCTTTGTTTGTGTTTTGCAGGAGAGAAGTTGAGCAAGAATCAAAACAGTGCAAGAAGAAATATTTTTGAAAATTTGAAGGTGGAAATCGATTTACCCATATGGGAAATCGATTTCCTAGGACGAAAATTCAAAAAAAAACAGAGAGGGAAGCATGACATCATTTTGGCACCTATTTTCTTTGATCATTTTAGTCATTTTACCAATTTTCCACCTCACCAAAATTAATTCCCTTCATTAAACCCATTTTAATCCCATTTTACCAATTAAACATCAATTAAACATAAAATTAATTATCAAGTGCACAATGACCAAATTTCCACTACTCTTGCTACAATTCTATAAATAGAGGTCTCTACCTCTTCATTTCATAAGCTTTGAGAGCCAAAGAAATTCTTGCATTTTCACTTCTCATCCTTTCCAAAACCTTCACCCAAAGTTCATTTTTATAGAATTAGTAAGGTTCACCTTGAATCTTGCCAGTTTTGAACTAAACCTTCTACATTTCACTCTTTTTTTTGCTTGTCCATCTCCAATTTTGAAGGATCTACTCATTTGGTGCTAGTTCTTGAATCTACTCCAACATTTTGTTCAAGAAGTGGTAAAATTCTAAACTCTAAGATGTAGATCTTTGTTGCTTGTGTTCAATGCATCTTTGATCCTACATTGGTCCTATTTGATGGTGAATTGATGAAAATTTTGTGCTCCGATTGATATGTGATCATAAGGTGATTGTATGTTTGCTTAAATCAAGTTTTATGCTTCATAATACTGTTTTTTTGAAAACTGTGCGCAGGAAATCGATTTCCTATAGAGGGAAGTCGATTTCCCCTCTGTTTTTTTGCGCCAGATTTGAAAATCTACACTTAGGAAATCGATTTCCCACAGAGGTAAATCGATTTCCACTGAGGCAGAATGTTTTTTTTGCTTTTTTATGCTTGTTTTGACTTCCTTCTTCCTCTACTTCATTAATATCATTGGATCTAGGATGTTGATAGGTTTGAAATGACCAAATCCATAATATTAGATGAATGATATTAATGATAGTGTGAGTTGATTTGCTTTATGCATTTTATTCTTCTTCTCCTTCTTTTTTTCTTTTGATCTATAAAAGTATTAATACCTTGAGAATTCTTATGGATTCTTGGTAAAGACGAGATCGCTACCTATTTTCTTTTCGTGCGGTATTGCTTTCAGAGAATGATCTATATATCGCTTCTCTCGCATGCATTAGAACTTAAAGTTTTGACCGGCCTCGTTGTAGAGTGATCTATATATCACTTGGCGATCTGCTTAACATAGCGCAATATATTGTGTCCTGAATCAAAAAAAAAAGATCAAACATGGAAGAGAATTGTATGCGGTTGATTTAAGACTTATGGAGGTTTATCGTGTAGTCGCTATGATTTTATCAAGCTTCTGATAAATGTCCATTGAATTTAAATCCGAGAACATCCTTCACTCACCATCGATCTTTATTACTAACTTTGATAACATACTTGACAAGTTTCAAGATGGTTATCTTTAACATCTAACAATTGACTTTAATTTCCACATTTTATTATATTGCTCTTTATATTTCTCGCTTTATCGCTTTATTTTATCATTTCATCATGTTTATATTCCGCTATTTTCTCTTTGTCCATTTGGACGTTTTGTTTATGTTTCCGCTATTTTCTTTTTGTCCACTTGGACCATACTTTACTTTTGTGCTAAAACACTAATAAATAACAAAAATCTAAAAAACACATAAGGCTCTCTTTTGGACTATTGGTTACTATCCTGAGCATCTTGGAGATATGGACTTGTTGGACTTAGTACCTCTGGACCCTATTATTCTGTTGTTATTCTGTGGTTATTCTATCTGTCTGGCATTGGACTGTTGTTTGTTTGTGTATGCAGGTATTTCCTTGAAAGCCCTTGATGGTTAATTCCAAGACATTGTGATAAGGATTTTACCCGAAAACAACCGTTACTCTGCCCTATTTTCGTTAGAATTTTAATGTCCTTAATGCAAAGTGGTGCTAAAGATAATAAGTTCATCTGGATCCCCAAGTGATAATGTGTTGGTTTAGTGCTGATATTCTAAAGGATGGGAAATCTATCTTGACTCATAATGTCAAGTGTTGGCTTCTTATTTTGGTTAGACCGTTTCTTTCCTTAGCTTTTATTTTACGCACTAGGATAGCCTCTTCATTTCCTCCCCTTCTTAGATTTTCAAAATATTCTCCCTTTTTCAAAAATCTTCTTATGTCTGCAATTTCTCTTTTAAAACCTTTCTTAAAAATATCTTTTGCCCTCAGTGGATTTTCTTTCAAAGTTTAGACACGATTAATTGTTGTAGTGAGTTGCGATACCCCACGATTTTGAGATTGATTGATATGAAGGAGTCTTTTCCACGTGAGAGAGCTAGTGGCATACTCGTCGATTTTTATCTGAGTTGGAGCCCTTCTTTCATTTGTGATGTAAAGAATCCATTTGCTCTCATGATCAAGATCAATGGCTGAGTATTTCTCTTTGACGATGATAAAGTGTTTATTCCTTTTAAAAGAACATTTTCCCTTTTAGCGAAACTACATTAGCTCTGACTTCTCCATTGCATCGAGGAGGTATGTAGGCACAAGGCTTATTGTCTTGCCGAGCTTATTTTAAAATTCAAACAAACCCTTTTTTAGCACACACGACACAGATTTTCAAAAAGGTTCCTATGGAGTACCACAGATATGAGGGGTACTTAAAACCTTCCCCTTGTATAATCAACACCCGTACCTAAGATCTCTTTTTGTTTTAAAAACAAACTTTGGGTTTTCTCCGTTATTTTCCCTTTTCCTTTGGAAATAATAAAGCGCGGTGGCGACTTTCACTGAAATATTGACTCGAGTCAATCTAATGGCTTCGATCTCAGATTTTCCCCGCTACAACTGCCATTCCTGGACTTGTATTGATGAGTATCGGTCGAAGTGTCGAACATGCCTTGCATAGCTTTGCCCCGGCTAGTAGGGACTTTGAAGAGATTCGCCTCGTGAGTACCTTATGAGACATGTACTATGGGTGACATGCCCCTAGTACCCATAAACTTAGTATGATGCCCCGGTGTAATACGGTGAACTGACTTTATTTGAAATGTCGCGGTAAGCAAGAGTCGCCACCGACTTTTATTTTATCCAATAAGAAAAGCTAAAAGAACAAAAAAAGACCTTTTTGAAAGATTTTGAGTTCGGGGGGTAAGTTATACAAAGGGAAGCAACATTTAAATGTAGTTGCATCTTTGTCTAAAGGCTTCGTCTTTCGTCTTTGAACGTCCTTCTTTGAGAAACAAGCTCACCATATCGAGTGGGTCATCGCCACTGATTCGGGATACTCCTGAATTGGAAGGTACATGGCTAGAAGAAAATAAACCCTCTTGCCCCTTGATAGGTACTAAGTCTCTGAATTGGAAGGTATGTGGCCAGAGGAAAATAAATCCTCTTGCCCCTTAATAGGAATTAAGTCCTTGATAAGAGCACCTGAAATTGTGCGCCCTAAATTCCTAAGATCCTTGAAAGGGTTAGTTAAATCATGTTATGCTTATGATGTCATGATGTCATGATGTTATGCGAATGCAATACAATAGGTAAAGCATAAGGTAATAAGGACGAAATGTCCTACTAGCAAAACCTGCAAGGAAATCCAAAGGGTTAGTAGCAAGCACAGACAAGTCACACAAGTGTCCTTAGGTTTAGAGGCTCGTTTGAAGTTCGTAGGTAAGTACCCTCCCCACTGAAGTTTAGTTGGTTCAACCTGTCCTAGAATAGTAACCGGGTTCTATGGTTCTCATATACCTGATCTTTCTCGCGGGCATTGTCTCAACATGGCACTCGATCGGCCAGTCAAAAGCATCCCTAGAGTCCAATCTCAATGAGTGTAGCATCGAGTATCAACCAGCTTCAGTCAGGAATCCAAAGCCAACTATCTCGCTACTTCCTATAAGCTAAAGTCAAGTTCAACTAGGGTTCTATGGGCGAATTAGTGATTATGACACCACGCGGTATCCAAATGTCTCCTCGATCATATTCAAGGGCCATCAGGACAAACCAAAGCGTTGCATTAACGGTGGCCACCAGTTCAACCATAACGATACATGTTGTACAGCCTCCCTGGTCTAATGCCACATACCTAAGGTACACTAGATCCGGGTGTAGGACCTTTCACACAACAGAATACCCAAAACGGCCTTTAAAGATAAAGCAAACAAGTCAAACAAATTTAAAGTGATCCTAAACTTTAAGGTAACCCCTCTTTTATTCGAAAGTATCCCCAGCAGAGTCGATAGTTCTGTAATACGGTGAACTGACTTTATTTGAAATGTCGCAGTAAGCAAGAGTCGCCACCGACTTTTATTTTATCCAATAAGAAAGGCTAAAAGAACAGAAAAAGACCTTTTGAAAGATTTTGACTTCGGGGGATAAGTTTTACAAAGGGAAGGTGTAAGGCACCCTTTGTATCCATGGTTATCCATGGGCTCTTAATTGCTTAGCTCACTTGTTCGTTTAAATTATTTGAAAAGATTTTGAATAAGTTTGAATAAGAACTTTAGCTTGTAAATAAGCGTAGTCTTTTTGAGTTTGATTTGAAAGGGAGGTGTGAAAAGGATTTTTGAATTTAGAGCAAGCAATTAGTAGCAACTACCCTATGTTAGAAAAATTATTCTTTTAGTCTTTCGGGCGAAAGGGTCTATCCATACCATGAGAAGGCAGGAAGTCTTTCAATTGGATGTTTGAAGGGTCATCGAGATATCGTTCTCCATAAGACTGTCCCTTGCCATAAAGAGGGCAGGTAGTCTAAGGGAAGGATATAATAGTCATTTAACCTTTAGGCAACAGGGGAGGATACCTTAGCAATTGGGACAATCATCTTTTACCGAGGCAACTTCGAGGAACTAGATGATTTTTATTCTTTAAGGCAACCTTGCTTTAGGTATCCTCGGAATCGAGGGACTTGACTATTTAGTACAATTAGAGGCAACAAGGCAACAAGCAACAAAGGCAACAAGAGGGATTACCCTAAAGGTGTGTGGGTGCAACAATCACGTGGTTAACTTTGATGATATTTATCTTGTAAGTTAGTGATCTATATTCAGTTAATAATCTTGCACTCCCTAGGGTTACTAACCACGCAATTAAAAATGGCAGAAATTAAAGGCAGAAAAATAAAAGTTCCTACGCTATTACAATAAACACCTGCGGGGATGGGGGAATTAAAACAAAAAATAAGAAAGATGAATAATTAATTTAATTATCTTTATCTTGAGCCTTGATCTTCCTCGAACCTTCGATTGACTCTGAACATCTTTTGATTTGACGGCGCGTAGTCGGAGGATACTGGAGTAACCTCGAAAATTGGCACAAAAGAAAAGAATTTTTAGTGTATGAATGATCTACAAACCTTAATTGATTAAAGATCTATAAACCCTAAAAAGAAAACTTATTGTGACCTAAAGGGTTTATAAGGCTTAAAAGTGCGTTAGTGGATAACACCTACCAATAACAGTGATTAGTGATCATGATAAAATCAGGGTTTAAGGCATTAAATTAACCCAAAATAATTATCTAATTGTTTACCCTAGATAATTAATTAGTTGAAAGTATATACAAAAATAATAATTTTTATTGTTAAAAACAATTATTCTTAATGTTTATGAGAAAAGTCGAATTTCCGATTAAATAAATAAGTATGAAATTATTAAAAAAACTAATTTGTTAAAAACTAAATAAAAAAAAGTTATAGTAAAAGAAAAAAGAAAAGAAATAAAGAAAATATTAAAAATAAAAATATAAAAAGAAAAAATAAAAATAAAAACTTAGCTGGGATCTAGTGTGATAGGGCTCTGAAGGTGTATGATGGAGCTTCGTGTCCAGGTACTTTAGATCTATTGAGAAGCTGATCAGATGGCTACTGTAGTGAGGGTGCACCATAGGTGTCCAGGGAAGACGTACGCTAGATCTGTGTAACAACAAGTTAGAAAAAAAATAAAAAATAGTTATGGCGCACCCCAGGATTCGAGCTCACATCCTGAGGGTAGTGAGACTCTTCATCTTGCCATCTAAACTGCACATGTTAGTTGTCAAAAGACAACACAAAAGAACATATATTTAATGTACAATAGAAATATGGAGGAGTCAAACGCTGGGGCCCACTGGTCATGGGAAGAACGAATGAGAGCAAGAGAGAGGGGATGATGGCGCTGACCAGCCACTCAGAGGAGGGGAGAGAAAGCCAATTGTTCCATCCAACCAATGGGAACCTTTCACGCTGCCAATTGTTCCATCCAACCAATGGGAACCTTCCACACCAATTGGCACAAAAGAAAAGAATTTTTAGTGTATGAATGATCTACAAACCTTAATTGATTAAAGATCTATAAACCCTAAAAAGAAAACTTATTGTGACCTAAAGGGTTTATAAGGCTTAAAAGTGCGTTAGTGGATAACACCTACCAATAACAGTGATTAGTGATCATGATAAAATCAGGGTTTAAGGCATTAAATTAACCCAAAATAATTATCTAATTGTTTACCCTAGATAATTAATTAGTTGAAAGTATATACAAAAATAATAATTTTTATTGTTAAAAACAATTATTCTTAATGTTTATGAGAAAAGTCGAATTTCCGATTAAATAAATAAGTATGAAATTATTAAAAAAACTAATTTGTTAAAAACTAAATAAAAAAAAGTTATAGTAAAAGAAAAAAGAAAAGAAATAAAGAAAATATTAAAAATAAAAATATAAAAAGAAAAAATAAAAATAAAAACTTAGCTGGGATCTAGTGTGATAGGGCTCTGAAGGTGTATGATGGAGCTTCGTGTCCAGGTACGTTAGATCTATTGAGAAGCTGATCAGATGGCTACTGTAGTGAGGGTGCACCATAGGTGTCCAGGGAAGACGTACGCTAGATCTGTGTAACAACAAGTTAGAAAAAAAATAAAAAATAGTTATGGCGCACCCCAGGATTCGAGCTCACATCCTGAGGGTAGTGAGACTCTTCATCTTGCCATCTAAACTGCACATGTTAGTTGTCAAAAGACAACACAAAAGAACATATATTTAATGTACAATAGAAATATGGAGGAGTCAAACGCTGGGGCCCACTGGTCATGGGAAGAACGAATGAGAGCAAGAGAGAGGGGATGATGGCGCTGACCAGCCACTCAGAGGAGGGGAGAGAAAGCCAATTGTTCCATCCAACCAATGGGAACCTTTCACGCTGCCACACAATGATCAAACAGTCAAGGGACTATTCATCATCTCTCTCAAATTCCTGTTCTAGTTTCCTGTGGATTCTATCGCGGCTTTAGTTGCGAGTACACCTGCGGTTTTCTTCATAGGTTCGTCCTCATCAATGGTGAACATGGGAGCACTGCAAAAACAACTGAACAATGCATACAAAGAGTCCAGATCACCTAATGCAACCCCTATGAATTCAACGGCGAGGTTAGTTTGTCTTGAAAACCCCTATATCATCAACTCCTAAGCTCAAAGCTTCCCATGCCCTAACAATGGTGATGACTGTTCCGGCCACCAAAAGCTGCAAATGAAAGATCAAACTGATTCTAAAACACTATGTGAACATGGTAGCAACGTTAGTTTCGATCAAAACAGGCTATAGATTAAAACACGACGATGGAAATGTTTTGCAAAGAATGAATGTGCGTGTGGCTATATGATGATCATGGGGTCTGTATGAGGTATACTTCTTACCTTTACTTACCTCCAGAACAAGATTGAACGACTGGAATGAATTGAAACCTCCTGGGAAAGATGTACGACCTTGCCCTAGTTTCTTGATCTTTTGAAAGCCTTTTTTAGGGTTCTTTTTCTTGCCAATTTTTCGTCCTTGGCATGCTGAATAAGTTCTGAATATATATGAGGATGAATTAGGTTAACCTTGGGCTTGGACTTTAAGCATTTGGAGAGAAAGATATTTTATTTGAAAAAATTGTATTATTTCTTTTTTTATTTTTCCAAATATCTTTCTCTAACCTATAGAAACGTGATTTCGTCCCTCATGAAGTGTTATTTGGGCCGATAAATGGTTGAAAGTGGATCCATGCAATTTATTTCATATTTTTTTTGTATTTTTACTCAATTTATTTTGAATTTAAATGTATAAATTCCAAATAAATTAAATAAATGTCACAAAATTTTAAAAATGATTTTATGGACTCTTTATCAGGTCACCGTCATGTTTAGAATCCAAAACTTAGGCCCATTTGCTTGAAAGTCAAAGATTGGTCAATTAGGGTTTTGAGTATTTCTTGAAATTTGACCAACTTGTACACCTAATATCTCTTTCAATTTTGATCATATGGAGGTGATCCATGACTTTTTGGAAAGCCCAAGATGTCCTCTTTAGGCCACTTTGGAACACTTTTTTCATTTGGAGATTTTGTCTTGATGATATTGCTCCTGATAAAAAACACCTTTTTGCGATCTTCTAGAAGGACCTGTAATGTATTGGCTCATATCTCTTATGCGGAAGCATTTCTTGACCTTGAGCCCAACATCAAAGTTGTAGAGAATGAAATTTCCTTGAGAATAGGCTTTGGTTGGGGAATTTTTGACAAAGTATGAAAGAGATATGATCAGTCAAAGTTGGGTTGACTTTTAGGTTAAAACCCTAAATTAGAAACTTGGACTTTTGTGGATTTTTGATCTTTTCTTGATGAATCATGATCAACATTTGATCAAATGATGAATGTGACTTCAAAATATTGATTTTGACCAAAAATCAGGAGTTTTGACTGTAATTTGACCATAGTTGACTTTTAGGTCAAACTAGTCGACTATTGACCATTTTAATTGTTGATTGATCAAACTTGGGAATCAGAGCTTGAAAATTAGCATGAGGATTCTTTAAGGCATATGAGAGGCCATGAGGTCCACTGGAGGCATCAAAAGTTGATTTCGCTTTGAGAAAAGCAAAACCCTAGTTTAAGGGTTGTTGTTTAGGAGAGTGTACAATCATTCAAGTCTTGAGCTTCTGATATTTAAACGAGCTTGAGTATAAAAACATGGTGGGCAAATTTTGGGGTATGACACCCGGATTGATCGGGAAGTAGCTTCAGACCCACTTGGGTGCATGCCCCTGATTATTTGGCGTTTTTGAGAGATTCTTGAAATCTTGACCTAATTGCCCCAGATTGATTGGACAAAACATGCCATGCCTCTTGTATACATTGGTTTTTTAACCAACCGAGTCAGTGGTAAGAGATATTGCTGCTAAAGGGGTTTCTTCTGTCGGAATGATTTTTAGTCATTAGTCGTACCAGTGCTGATTCTTCTTGATGCTAACATCTGAAATTATATAGCAGAATATGTTTAATAATGAATTCATGAAATGCAATGTATATGTCTGTCTTGAGATTTTGAAAAACATTAAAACAGAGGTGTAAAAGCATGATATTTGTAAAAACGTGATATCAACTCAGCGTTTATGGAAAACCTTAAGAAGTTAGGATACCTTTTTGGTGACAGTATGCTTTCGAACTAACCATGCTTCAGTTAGGACTTTCAAAGGTTGTAATGTGGCTTGGTTCGCGGTTTAAGAAACAAAGGATAATGGCTCAAAGTTTATTTGTACCCATCCCAATCTTCATGTTGTTCTTCGATCCTATGCTCAGTTAACTTTGCGTTTAAGTCCTAGCAGAGCTTGAAGTCATACCACTGACATTTGATGATGGTTAAAGCACTGGAAGTTTATTTGGACAGGAAGTCATCCTTTTTTGTAATATTTTCTTTTGTCGAGGATTTATAACAACCTCTTTTGGTTTTTTGACTTTGTTATCCCTAACTTTTGCCTGAACTGTTTATTTTGAGATTACAGTCAGCGGGACGATTCGATTTTTGATAAGTCTCCTTCATAGGTTTTGACTTAACAGCTTTTCTTTTTGGTGGCTATTGACTGCCTGACTTGATGGTTGCGGGAACCCATCATTATTTCTGTAGACAACAACTAGTGTGATTGAGTCAACTGAGTAACTACCCTGCCCCAGGTTATGATTAAGGTTTCAAATTGCACGTGAAAGAAAACTTCTATTCCTTAGGCTCAAAAAGGGGGTTGACGAGGGATTAACATCCTTATATCTGCACTGTTTAGGAATTGAAATAATGCCTATACATCATCAGCGTAGTCTGTACAAAAGCATTACTGTATGAGGTTGCGATATCGTTTTCCTCATCCTCCATCAGAGGCTTACAGCTTAGCAGGAGCTGAATATCACAAAACATAAACAAAGTAAAGTCACAGTTTAAATGAGTGATAGCGAAATAAATTATTCAAGACAAACATATGCGATGCACTAATGATGATTATTAAAACAGATAATGTCTATCATAAGTCAAATGTTTAAACAAACAGAATAGAAATTGCAAATGAAAGTAAATCTAATGATCCAAGGGTCCATCCTTCTAGACACTAGCCAGTCTTGTCATGATTGGGCATGGGAGTAGTGATCAAAATAGGAGTCTCAGGAGAGTTGAACTCAATTTCCCCAACACCGATCATATCTTGGATCTTGTTCTTCAGGGTCCAACAATTATTTATATCGTGTCCAAGGCAGTTGGAGTGGTATGCACACCTTGCATTAGGATTATAGCGAGAGAGGAAGTGCTAGGATTCCTAGGAGGGTCCTTCAAAGTAATCAAATCAGCTTTCAACAATTGTTGTAGCGCTTGAGCCAGCGGCATATTAATCTTTGTGAATTGGCGCCTAGGTGCGTCTTGCTTACGTTGTTGTTGTGGAACTGCCCCAACAGATAGGTTGCGCTCATTATGACTTTTCTGGTTGTACATAGCATCAGCCATATGAGGCTTCTCAGGTGAATTGAAATCAATGATCTTGTCGTCAATTAAATATTGAATCCTATGCTTCAATGGTCCACAATTTTTGGTATCATGACCAGGACTGTTCGAATGATAAGCACGTCTTGCATTATACTTGTACCCAGGAGCAGTATTGGCAGGAACTGAATATGAAGGCAATAGGGTTATTAAGTTCTGATTGAGCAGTTGTTGCAGAACTTTAGACAGCGGCATTTGCAACGGAGTAAACGATTGCTTAGGTTTGGATTTCCGATTATCTTGACTACCTTGGTGCCTATGCTGATCCTTCTCCTTCTTGATCAGAAGTGCCTTTAATTCTTCTTTCCCCTTGGCGAAGTTAAAGATCATCTCTTGGAACTGGTTGTTCTGAGCCTGAAGATTTCAGACAGATTGCTCGAGATTCATGATGCTCAAATAAACAGCGAGAGATGAGAGACCTGTTATAGAAACCTGTGATGCAATGTTATGAATGCTATGCTTATGCGTATGCAATGTTTTCAAGGACCTTGAAATTTAAATTTGTTTAAACAAGGGATATAATTTTTATTAGTGATAATCAATTTGCAATTATGGTTTTTGCCACTTTTGGGTTTACAAAAGGAAAGAATTAACAAAAACTAAATAATAATAATAAAACTCCTTTTGGTTTCCCATGGACGCTTTCTCTTTGCCCCGAGGAAAGTGTTGACGCTTTGCTCTGCATGAAATTGCTTCGTGAGCTCTAACACTTGCTTATCTTTAGCACGGAATTGGGCCTCAAAAGTATCTCTCTCCTCTTTCAACCATTGCATCCTTTGTTCATTCGTCAATATTGATCGGGGAAGGTGCGAAATAAACCACCTGGAAAGTAAAGGTATGCAGCATATGAGAGTTCCTCGCTTCTTGCTAGTATGAGTGTGAAGCGAATGTAAGATATCTCCGAGCAAGGTAGGTACCAGATTTCGAGCTAAAATATCTTGATAGCATGCATATCTATGAATTGGTCAGGATTAGGGAATAGCACCAACCCATAGATCAATAAGTCTAGTACGTCTTCAAAAGCATGATAACTCATGGCCTTTAAGAATGATCGAGCCTTCTTCAATAGGAACTTGGCGAGAAAGCCTTTGACTCCACTCTTTGTTTCCTAATTAGACACAACTTCTTATTTTTCTATATGTAGCGCGCTTGCCATGACTTCAGGTTTTGGAACATCCTCCAAACCTGTGAAGGGCATCTGATCCCAGATGGGTATACAAAGTAACTCAGAGAATTCCTCCAGGGTAGGCACCATATGATAATCGGGAAAAGTGAAGCAATGATGCATAGGATCGAAGAACTGGAATAAGACCCTCATCATATCTTCTTCAAAATGTAAGGAGACCAATCTGAGTAGACAAGCATATCTTTCAGTGAATTGAGAATTTCCGTGGACCTCTGAGACTAATTCCTTAAGCTCGGAAGGTACGCCTACAAAGGTGATTTTGATGAATTTCCTGGTAACAGGAGCCATAACCTACAACACAGAACAAAGATAAATTCCCCGGTCCTTGAAACGGTTAGTAAAGATGCTATGTTATGATTTCATGATGTTATGATGTCAGATAGATAACAAACACAAACAAGTCACACAAGAGCCTTAGGTTCGAAGGCAAGCATGTAGTCCATAGGTGAGTACCCTCCCCACTAAAGTTTAGTTTGTTCAACCTGTCCTAGATAAAGATCGGGTTCTAGGGAATCTCATATCACCGATCGTTCTCGAAAGCATTATCTCAGTCATCGCTCGGATGGCTGACCGAAAACATCATGAAAGATTGATCTCAATGAGGGTAGCATAGAGTATCAACTAGCTTCAGTCAAGATCCAAAGTCGGCCATCTCGCTACTTCTTAATAGGCCAAAGTCAAGTTCAACTAGGGTTATAAGGGCAAATTAGTGCTTGATGACACTACATGGTAGCCTAATGTCTCCTCGATCAGGTTCAAGGGCCATCAGAACAAACCAAAGTGTCGCACTAACGGTGGCCACCAGATCAACCATATCTCGAGATTCGGGTTAGAATCTTTCACACAAGAACATTCCCAAACAGTACCCTTAAAAATAAAGCAAATAGGACAAACAATTGAAAACATTTAAAGTGAATCCTAAACTTTAAGGTAACCCTTCTTTCTATAAGTGTTCCCAGCAGAGTCGCCAGTTCTGTAATACGATGGGAGACTTGACTTTTTTAAATGTTGAGGATAGCAAGAGTCGCCACCGACTTTTATTTTATCTAATTGGAAAGGCAAAAAGAACAGGAAAGACCTTTGAAAGATTTTAAGTTCGGGGGGTAGGTTATACAAAGGGAAGGTGTAAGCACCCTTTTTATCCATGGTTATCCATGGGCTCTTAATTGCTTAGCTCACTTTGTTTGTTTGAAAAGTTTGAAAGAGTGTCGTGTGTTAATTGAAAAGATTTGAATAAGGACTTTAGCTTGTAAATAAGCGTAGCCTTTTTGAATTTATTTGAAAAAGGGGTGTGAAAAGTAATTTGAGTTTGAATAGTGAGTAAGCAATTAAAAGCACCTACCCTAAGTTTAATGTCTTTTTGTTCTTTAAGATTTTCGTTTGAAAGGCTATCCATACCATAAAGAGGGCAGGTTGTCCTTTCATTGGATTTGAAAAGGGTCATCGAGGATTATCGTTTGCCATAAGATTGTCCCTACCATAAAGAGGGCAGGTAGTCTTTAGTGGAGGATATAATAGTCATTATAGGCAACCAGCGAGGATACATTAGTAATTGAAAGGGATTATCATCATTAATCGTAGGCAACCTCGAGGGACAAGATCATATATTCGTAGGCAGCATCGAAGGGACTTATGATCTTTTGATGATGATTATGAACTGAGGACAACATTCACTAAGGCATCCTCGTATTCGAGGGACTTGACTATTTTTAAATCGAAAGGCAGCATAAGAAAGGTTACGATAAAGGTGTGTGTGTGTGTGTCACAATCAGGTGATTCAATTCAGATATATTTATCTTGTAAAATTAGTGATCTAAATTAATTAACAATCGTATCACTCCCTATATTACTAACCACGCAGTATAATAAAGGAAGAAATATAAATGTCCTACGCTATTACAAGGCTTCGTGAGGGGGATTACATAGCCAGAAACCCGGAAGAAAGAATAAGGCAGAAAAAATAAAACCTAAACTATTACATGGCTTTGGGGCAGATACAAAAATATGATTAATTAGGCAAACGATGAAAAATAAACGAGGCAAAAAAGCAAACCCCAAGTGGGGAAAAGTTAACCACAGTTAATATAATCAAATTAATAAATCAGCAAGGCAAAAGGCAAACCCAAACGGAGCAAAGTTAACCACAGTTAATAGAAATCAGATAAAAACCTAGACTAGTGTTGGTGCTAATCCTAAACTAATTGATTTTAATCAACCTACTTATGTTGATCGAAGCCCTTAATTAATTATTGGTTAGGAACCTAATTAATTAAATGAAAACCCAATCCTGATTAAATTAAAGGTTAAACCTAATTTACCTAATTAATTAACCTAATTTACTAATTAATAAAATTATTCCTAAATTAAATCAACTTAATTTTTAACTAAACTAATTACTAAATTAAAAATAATTATAAAATTAATTATTATAAGATTCAAATTCTAATTAAAACTAATTTTCTAAATATTTAATCTAAAAAACAAATTAACTTAAATAAATTAACCAACCTAAAAAAAAAATAAAAATAGTTTAATTAAAAAAGGTTTTGTTAAAGAAAAAAGGTTAAACTTTGTTTTTTCTTAAAAAGAATTTAAATAATAAAAAAATTAGTTAAAAGGGATGAAAAATAAAAATCAAATAATAATAATAATAAAAAACCTGGCGCAGTTATCCTTTGAGGCGAGACCCTGAATATCCATGGTACACCTGCGTCTTGGCGTGCGTTCGATCAGATTGGAGGATGATCTGATGGTTGGTGAGGGAGGGATTCACCATACGCACACGGACGAGGCGCACTGGATTCGTTGATTACCCCAAAACATGCACGCGCCAGTTTTCTTTTGAATCTGGCCAACAGCGGACGGCCACTTCACTGTCCCCTACCTCCAGCCGTCACCTTAGGCTCGCAACCTTTACCCACGAAAAGCTTCCATGGCTATAGCCCCTGTTCATCTTAATTTTGAAATATAACACCAATAAATTGCCAAGGAGACCATATTTCGATTCGAGTTTTCCTCCTGAATCCAATGGTGGCCTCCTTTTAAACTAATTTCACCTATAACATAAAACCCTAAAATGAAATCCCTAAAACCTAATAATGGTAGGCTTCTATCCTGACGGTTAAACACGAATTAAACAACCCACAAACATTCATAACATCATGGAAAACATAAATATGCGATCAAATTGTGTGTAAGATGCATAAAATATAGGATTAGAATTCAAGTTTAGAGAGGGAAAACCGTGGGTTATAGGGGTTGACTCTGAACACATCGAGGCTTGGTGAAGAGTGAAGAACGTTCATTAATGCTCCAAGAATGTTCTTTGTTCTTCAAAACTCTTATAATCAATCTCAAACTCCAAAACGAATTTGGTTTTTCCCTTTGAGTTTTTGCAAAAGTTGTTAGGGTTCTTGGAGGCAGCAATCCTTATGAACTCGTCCTTGTGGTCTGCAATGCCTATCTATTTATAATAGAAGGATTTAGGTCATTCAAACTTGATTGAATCTTGCTAAATCCAAAGATTGCAATCTTGAGAAATTTGATTTTTAAACCTTTCTAAAATTGATACAATTTCAATATTTTCCAACCAATCTTGTTTTGCACAAAATTGGATTGAATATATGGTTTAATTAGTGATTGAATTTGGTTAAAGCTCTCTCTCAATCAAATCTTTGATTTTTATTTGAATTACTTGAATTATATCAATTTTAAATGAATGAAAAATTCATATAAAATCAAATAAATATCATAAATTTGTGGAAATTGGATTTAAACCTCTTTGATAACTTGAGGATCAATATTGAATAAAAAAGATTGAGCCCATTTGCACGAAAACTCATTTTGAGCCATATTTGTTTCACATTTTTCACCCAAATTTGTCCAGCTTTGACAAGGCATATCTCCCTCCATTTTTAAGATATGAAAGAGTTCTAGGACTTTTTGGAAATCCCAAGATGTCCTCTACAAGACAATTTGGAACCGTTTTTGCATTTAAGGATTTTATCTTGATGATATTGGCTTTGACAAAAAACTGCTTTTTGTTGACTTTCAAAAAGGACCTGTAATGTTTTGGCTCATATCTCCCAAATGAAGCATTTTTGGCCTTGGCCTTAGATAGAAAAAGTTGTATAGAATTCAATTTCCTTCAAAATAGGCTTTGGTTGGGAAATTTATGATGTTCCATGTAAAAGTTATGGCTTGTCAGAGTTCAGTTGACTTTTAGGTCAAAAACCCTAATTTAGAACTTTGAGTTTTGTTGATTTCTGAACTTTCCTTGATGAATCATGATCAACCCTTAATCAAATTATGAATGTTACTTTAAAATAAGGATGTTAACCAAAAATCGGGAATTTTGACTGTATTTGGACCACAGTTGACTTTTAGGTCAAACTAGTCGACCGTTGATTTTCTGAGCTTTTGACTGAGCAATCTTGGGAACTGAGGCTTGAAACTTGTCATGGGGTTAATTTGAATCATAAGAGGTCATATGAATCCTACTTGAGACCTTGATTCACTCATCTTCCTTAAGAGATCCAAAACCCTGATTTGAAAGCCTTTGATTAGGAGAGTGTGCACTTGGTCCAACCTTGAGCCTTAGATACTTGAATGAGCTTAACAGTAAAAATATGATGGGAAAATTTTGGGGTATGACACTTATATCTGATTTATTGTCAATCATCAACCTTACATTCTTGCTCAACTTGGTCTTCAGATCCTGCAATAAGTTCATTAGCCAAACAACTTGACACACAGACAAATCACCTGCAATGTACTAAGTTTCACAGGTTGACAAGGCAACCTCAAGTTGCTTCTTGGAGCACCAAGAAATAGGACTTCCCATATACTTGAAGAAATGTCCAAAAGTACTTCTTTTGTCAACTTTGTCTCCACACCAGTCAGAGTGTGAATATTATATCAACTCTGAATCAGATATAACACCAGAAGGGAATAAAATTCCATACCTCAAAGTCCTCTTAATATACCTCATTATCTTGACGGTAACTTGGTAGCATGACCACTTTGGTTTGTTCATAAACCTACTCACCATTCAATCTGCATAGTAGATGTCAGGTCTGGTGTTACAGAGATATCTCAATGAACCAACCAAGTGTTTCAAAATTGTAGCATCTACATCATCACCCTCAACACTAAAGTTCAACTTGTGATTTGTTTCGGCAGATGTAATTGCAGACTTGCAATTTTTTAACTCAAATATCTTCAGAAGTTCAAGTTCATATATCATGTTTCATAGATCAATCATCTCAAACTCATTTATCTACACCTTCTTGAACTTGACTATCTCATTTGAAGCTCCCTGTTAGCAAAATGCCATCAACATAGAGACACACCATAATCATATTGCTTTTAGTGGTATGCTAAACATAAACCCCATACTCCATCTCACATTTTTTGAATTATTGAAGCTTGAAAATGAATCAATTTTCAGATTCCAAGCTCTATGAGCTTGTTTCAGTCCATACAAGGCTTTATACAACTTATACACCATCCTTTCCTGAATATTTTTCACAAATTCTGGAGGTTGTTTTGAAGAGGCACAAGAAAGCAATCGGGTGGACATTAGCCGATCTTCTAGGTATTAGTCCTTCAATGTGCATGCACAGGATTTTACTTGAGGATGGAGCGAAAACAGTAAGGCAGCTCCAAAGGAGGATTAATCCTTTGATTCTTGATGTTGTAAAGAAAGAGGTAACCAAACTCTGGCAAGCAGGCATCATTTATCCTATCTCTGACAGTAAGTGGGTAAGTCCAGTGCAGGTTGTACCTAAGAAATCTGGACTCACAGTGGTAAAAAATGAAAAGAATGAACTTGTTCCCACTAGAGTCTAGAACACCTGGAGAGTTTGTATTGATTAAAGGAGACTCAACTAGGCTACTAGAAAGGATCACTTTCCTTTGTCGTTCATTGACCAGATGCTTGAACGACTAGCTGGTAAATCACATTGTTGTATTCTTGATGGTTTTTTCAGGTTACTTTCAGATTCATATTGCACCTGAAGATCAAGAAAAGACCACTTTCACGTGCCCATTCAAAACATTTGCTTACAGGAAGATGCCTTTTGGCCTTTGCAATGCTCCTGGCACTTTCCAACGATGCATGATGAGTATTTTCTCTGATTTTATTGAAAATTGCATGGAAGTGTTTATGGATGACTTTACTGTCTATGGTTCTTCTTTTGATGCATGCTTGAACAGTTTAAGCTTGATTTTAGAAAGATGCATCGAGACTAACCTTGTGTTGAATTATGAAAAGTGTCATTTTATGGTTGAGCAGGGAATTGTTCTTGGTCACATTATTTCTGAAAAAGGAATTTCTGTTGACCCTGCTAAGATTGATGTGATTTCTACACTGCCTTACCCTTCTTGCATTCGCGAGATTTGTTCTTTTCTTGGTCGTGCAGGTTTTTACAGGCGTTTCATTAAGGATTTCAGCAAGATAGCTCTTCCGCTGTCGAACTTGTTGAAGAATGACATCACTTTCGATTTTGATGACAAATGCAAACAAGCGTTTGACCTCTTGAAGAAAGCATTGACCTCTGCTCCCATCATTCAGCCCCCTGACTGGACACTTCCTTTTGAGCTTATGTGTGATGCTTCCAATTACGTTGTTGGGGCTGTCCTTGCACAAAAAGTTGACAAGGCTGCCCATTTTATTTAACTATGTTTCTAGGACTTTAGATTCTGCACAGTCAAATTACACTACCACTGAAAAAGAACTGCTAGCTATTGTTTTTGCTCTTGACAAATTCAGATCTTATTTGCTAGGTTCCAAAGTTGTTGTTTTTACTGACCATGCAGCTTTAAATTACTTGCTGAAGAAGCCGGATGCAAAACCGAGATTGATTCGGTGGATGTTGTTGCTCTAAGAGTTTAATGTCCAGATTAAAGACAAAAGTGGAGCTGAGAACTTAGTGGCTGACCACTTGAGCAGGATAGAGAGAGATGAAGACCCTTTTCCTATTCAGGATGACTTTCCTAATGAGCAGCTTTTTCTTTTGCATGGGATTACACCCTGGTTTGCTGACATTGTTAACTTTCTTGTTGCTGGTGTTTTTCCTACAGGTGCATCGAGATCACAGGTTCACAAACTCAAGATGATGCCAAATACTATGTTTGGGATGATCCATATCTATGGAAGTTTGGTAGTGATCAGGTAATACGGAGATGTGTCCCCGACAATGAGATTGAATCTATTTTGAAATTTTCTCTTGCATCTCAAGTCGGCGGACACTTTGGTCCGCAAAGGATTGCGAGAAAAGTCCTTGATTCAGGTTTCTATTGGCCAACTATTTTCAAGGATGCTTTTGAGACTTACCTCACTTGTAAAGAGTGCCAAATAGCATGTACAAACATCACTCGCAAGAGTGAAATGCCTCAGCAGCCGATGCTTTTCTGTGAGGTATTTGATGTATGGGGAATCGATTTCATGGGTCCTTTTCCTGTATCATTTGGTTTCCTTTACATTTTACTTGCTGTTGATTATGTTTCAAAGTGGGTGGAAGCTATCCCCACTAGGACTAATGATTCTCGAGTTGTCGCAGATTTTGTCAGGTCTAATATCTTTTGCAGATTTGGAATACCGCGAGCTATCATAAGTGACCAAGGCACTCATTTCTGTAACCGCACCATGGAAGCTTTACTCCGAAAGTATGGAGTTGTGCACAGAGTCTCTACTGCATATCACCCACAGACTAATGGGCAAGCTGAGATCTCAAACAGGGAGATCAAACAGGTTTTAGAGAAAATGGTGCAACCAAACAGGAAGGATTGGAGCCGTCGTTTAGAAGACGCACTTTGGGCTCAAAGAACAGCTTTCAAGACACCCATTGGGATGTCTCCTTATCGACTTGTTTTTGGTAAGGCATGTCATCTTCCTGTTGAGATAGAACACCGTGCTTATTGGGCGGTGAAGAGTTGTAATTTGGAGATGCAACAAGCAGGTATTGAAAGAAAACTCCAATTGCAATAGTTGGAAGAGCTTAGACTAGAGGCTTATGAAAGCTCTAAGATTTATAAAGAGAAAACTAAGCACTTCCATGATAAAATGATTTCTAGGAAGGAATTTTCTGTGGGCCAACAGGTTTTATGGCTGGTAAATTTCGATCCAAATGGATCGGCCCCTTTGTTGTTACTAATGTTTTCCCTCATGGTGCAGTAGAAATAAAAAGTGCAGGTACTGACAAAGTCTTCGAGGTTAACGGGCAGCGGCTGAAGTTATTCCATGAAAGTTCGGTGCCTGAAAATGTCAGCATAGAGGAGCTTTCTTTGGAAGCACCTAACTACACTGCAACTTGATCAGGGAGTCCTTCTTTCCTTCTCTCTACTTTATTAGTAATGTCCTTTCATTGAGGGCAATGCTTAGTTTAAGTGTGGGGGAGGAAATCGTGTGTTTTATTTGTTTTTGTTTGTTAGTTTTTTATTTAATTTCAACCAATAAAAAATGCATCTTCTTGAAAGTCTTCTTGAAAGTTTTAGGCTATAGACTGATTTGAGTCAGGTTTGCGGAGACTTGGGAAAAATTCACAAGATCGGTATCATTCTAACACCGTAAGTCTCCTACATATGAAAATTGATTTGAATTTGTTATTATGTTTTAGCCTTAATTTCTCATTCTTTGACAGCTCTTGAGTAGTTTATTTCAGCAGTCGGCACCATCTCTCACACACTTTACGCAGGGAAACCGATGAATATAAGTGAATGTTCCGAAAAGAAAAAAAAAAGAGAAAAGAAAAAGAGAATACACCTTCTAAGTTTGGTGACCCTCACCCGGTCACTTAACCCATCGGTTCTGTAATCTTCAAAAAAAAAAGTTTTCACAACTCTTTGTTAGTTGGTTCAGCGGTTTCTGGTGTTGAACTTGGTAGGGAGGATTACGGTCCGATCCCCCGCAAATACAACTGAGTAAACAAAGGGTTATGCCACGTAAGTACCGGAACCCCGTGCAAAAGGATCAGAGTCACTAACCAGTCGTCCTGCTATAAGTGTGTGGAGATAACGGGCTTAATGTGATTGCGCCTGAATGAAAAAGAGCAAAAAGGATGAGTAAGTTAGGCTATGGTATAATAATATGGTTTGAATTGGTTTGTGTATTTAGGAGGCTTATGTCTGCATATCTGTGGTTAGTGTTCTTACGATATCCTTAGTGTGCAAGATTAGTACCTGTCGATGCAAACTTACCCGAAGAAGATTTGTAGCCTAGGATGAGTAACTGTTGATGTATTTGTGCTTTCTTTGTTTTGTTTTTCATTTTGCTCGGAGTGCAAAAGTTCAAGTGTGGGGAAATTTGATCAGTGCATTTTGATGCACATTCCTCTACGGTTGTACTTATACATTTCCATGGTTTGCTTGTCTTATTTTTGTATTTTATAATGTTTTTATATTTTAATTTATTTTTATTGTTATTTGATTTTCGTATTTAATTTTCAGCTTTAGCAGTCTGCACGGAAACGATCATAACTGGAGTTTCAGGAGTCCGATTGAGGCGTTCTAATAATCGATGGAAAGCTAAGAGAAAGAGCTACAATTCTTATGTTGGAGTCAAAGTCAGAATCGGACTGTAGAATGGCCAGAAAATTCGTTGAAGTTGCAGCACTAGTTTTAGTTAAGTTTTGGGTTAATTAGTTTTGGATCTGGGTCGTATGTTTGACCCAGTTGGATTGTAAAACGGGTTGTACTCTTTCCCCTTAGGGTAGCAGCCGCGGTACTGTAGCATTCCATACACTATTCACGAAATTTTGAGAGCTTGTAGGAATGGCCATGGAGAACTAATCACTTTTGGTTGATCTACCGAATTCAGGTTCCGAAACTATGAGATTATTATAAGTTTGGCAAAATACTCTTTTTGGTCCCGTATGTTAACCTCGGGGTTCATTTTGGTCCCTTAACTTCAAAAAATTTCATATTGGTCCATTAACTCTTCAAAAGGTGTCATATTAGTCCTTTTTGGCATATTAGCGACGGATTTAGCGAGCAATTTTTGAGTTTTTCCGTCGCTAATATGACAAAAAGGACTAAAATGACACCTTTTTAAGAGTTAAGGGACCAATTTGAAACTTTTTGAAGTTAAGGGACCAAAATGAACCCCGAGGTTAACTTACGGGACTAAAAAGAGTATTTTGCCTATAAGTTTTGCAATAAAATTCCTTTTCCTTCGATGATATATTTCGTTTATCTTTTGCTTAATTTGATATTCGTAATTTATATTGTTTGGTTCGATTGATTTATGTTTTTCAATTTATCTGCGTGTTTATCGTATGCTTAATCGTTAACCCGCTTATCGCTTAACCGAATGCTTAATTCGGCAAACGGAAAATATAATTCGTATAATATTGTTGCGCTTGTTGATTATATTGTAATCGAACGGGAAAGGAAACCGCTTAGGATAGTGAGATTTTAATAATCGATGATTGGTAGGAACTGAATCGGTAGATTGACTTATTTCCATAATCACTTTTTCAAAACAGCTTATTTTAAGAGTCGCTTTTGATAATCACTTTTTCTTCTACCAAACCAACCCCCCCCCCCCCCCCCCCCCCCCCCCCCCCAATTTCGATTTCGGTTAGTAAAACCCAAGAGTCCTTGAGAGACGATACACGAGTTACGTTACCGTCGTTACTACAGTTTTACAGATTAACTCGTTTTTTACCCGCGTGCGACAGTGGATCAGTGAGTCTCATTCACAATTAACAAGTATTATTGCATGATAAACAATAACACATCATAGTTATATTATTCACCCAATTGTATTATATTCAGACAATTCACCATCACACAATTAACACGTCATCAAACCATAACACTGAAAAACACATTCAATTATGTTATGAAAATCATGCATTTGAATGAACTGACACTATGCATGTGGTACCAACATCATCAATGGAAATAACCCACCGACCGATCCAACATCATCAAGATACGGCCCTTCCAACACAAATTCCACACAATGGGAATTATGCCCTTCATGGATCCACAACAATCATTTGGACACAACCCTCAACAAATGATTATGAATGAATGCAAACATATATATAACATACTTATACTATTGTCGATCCAATGAACAACATCGTCTCATGTTCAAACCATCATCATCATCAAAGCATGTTTATATATATTAGCATCATTCAAATACAATTAAATCATCATCCAACACAAAGGTTATTTCATAAGGTTCATCATACTCGAAAAGACACTCAAAACAGGCCAACGGTTCAAAAGTTACACATCATCAAACTTTCAAAAATCACAAAGCGGGAAAATTTTGCACACACGCTTGATCGTACGCGTATCAGCAGAGGATGATTCTCACATAAAAACGTGTCATACGCTTATCACCCCATCATACGCGATCAACCCTCTTTCATACGCGTATCATACGCGTACCAGCATAAGGCTGCGTTTTGACGGGACAGGGCAACGTACCATGCGCGTAAGGCCCTTAGGAATGTCCCTAATACGCGTATCATACGCAAATCGCCAGAGACTTCTTCCAAAAACCCGCAATCATACCAGTTCGTCTTCCACTCGTTTTCTCCATTAGCAGCCTGCGATTTTGGATCTAAAAAAGAAAAATTCTGCACACTTTAACATATAGGATTGATCTGACTTCAACAATCTATCATCTTATATCAATTTTACACATTAAAAACCTAACTTCTGTAACACCCTTCTAAACCCCGCGGCAATTAATCAAATTAAATCAGAGTAACATGCACAAGGGCGTCACAATTCAATATAAAAATAAATAACATCAGTCAAAAGTCATGCATTCACTGAAGAAACATACTAACCTAACTCATAAATAAACTATCTCATGTTTACACAGCGGAATAAGTCATCAAACTAGCATTACATCATCAATGCTTTAATCTTCAAATAAGATAAACAAAACAGAGTTAATGTCATAAACTAAAAACAACGTTCCCCAGTGTTACACCTATCAGAGCATGACCCGACGCTAACCGACACATTGACTCATGAGCTAATCCTCCCCGAGTCGAAGCCAGTATCCTTAATCTGAAAAATATAGTGTAAGGGTGAGTCTCATTCGCAATTAACAAATATTATTGCATTATAAATAACAGTACATCAACAGTTATATCGTTCACCCAACTCATCTATATCCAGATCATTCATCAACATACACACACATACCATCAAAACAAACAAGAGTATACATATAGTCATGTTATCAATTCCATGTAATGAATGCAACTGACTCTATGCATGTGGTACCAATCATCATCAATGGGAATCACCCACCGACCGATCTATCATCATCCAGATACGGCCCTGCCAGCACAAATTCCACACAATGGGAATTCTGCCACTCACTGAATCCTCTCATCATCCAGGATTCAGCCCTCATCAATGCTTATGAATGCATGCAAACATATATATAACATACTTTCATCATCTCCATTCTATGAGTAGCATCATCTATACTCATTTCATCATCATCATCATCATCATCATCATCATCATTATTAAGCATGTTCATATATACATTGACATCATTCATTATAATCAATTATCAGTAAACCACAAAATCACATCACAAGGTCTACTCATTCTCAAACAGTACACAAAACAGGCCTACAGATCGAAAGTTACGCATCATAGAACTTTCCAGAAAAATCAAGAAACAGAAATTTCCACATACAGAAGCCATACGCGTATCATCAAGTCCATACGCGTCCATACGCGTATCACCATACCTCATACACGTACCATACGCATTGCATCAGAGTCAAAATGGCCTAAAAACAACCTCATACACGTATCAACCCCGCCATACGCGTGTCACCAGAATCAATTTCCTCCTGAAAAATTCCCATACGCGTATGAGCATCCTCATACGCTCCTCATACGCAAATAGCCAGTACAGTGTATTTTGGGACAGGGCAACAGCGTATCATACGAGTATAGCCCTTGGGGAAGGTCCCTCATACGCGTATGACTCCATCCCATACGCGTATGACACTGTTCCATACGCGAAAAACCAGAAAATGCCTAGAATTTTGCAGTTTACGTAACAGTCCAATTCTCACTCGTTTCTACTCATACCAGTTCACGATTTTGAGTCTAAAACAGTCCAATTCTACGTTTTCATTCACAAGATTCATTCAATACAGATTAATCTATCATCACCTATCAATCTACACATCAAAATCCCAAAATCTAAACCAATTCTTAGGACCCAAAACCTAACTCTGACATACAAACAGAATTGACTCAACAACACAACTATTCACACACTATTCATCTATAATCACAATAAGAGATGATAATTGGAAGAGTCCCGCCTTACCTTAGCCAAATTCTTGCTCTTTGGTCTCTTCCTCTTTGTTCCTCTTCCACGTTCTTCGTGTTCCAACTTCTCTCTTTTCACGTTCTCCTCTTTCCTTCCCAATTCTAATTATTTTATGAAAATAATAATAAAATTAGTAAAGGGCCTTCCTATATCACACCCCCCTCTTTTACTATTTCTCACATGGCCCAAATGCCATAAACCATTATTTTCACAAAAAACCTAATAATTCTAATTATTAATTCTATATTCCAAATTAAATTAATATTAAAATTATACGGGTGCTACAACTCTCCCCCACTAAAAGAGTTTTCGTCCTCGAAAACATACCTTAGGTAAAGAGCTCTGGATAAGAATCCTTCATCTGGCTCTCTAGCTCCCAGGTAACATTTCCTTCAGCCGGTCCTCCCCAAGCTACTCTGACTAAAGCTATTTCCTCACAGGTAAAGTTTCAACCGTCAAGTTGTCTTTCACCTGTATATCATCTACTTGGATCACATGGGACGGATCTGAAATGTATTTCCTCAACTGAGACACATGAAACACATCATGCAAGTTTGCAAGCATCGGCGGTAAAGCGACACGATATGCCACTTCTCCCACTCTTTCAGAAATTTGGAATGGTCCAATAAAACGCGGAGTCAACTTCTTTGACTTCAATGCCCGACCAATACCTGTCATAGGAGTAACTCTCATAAACACATGGTCTCCCTCTTGAAACTCAAGTGTTTTCCTTCTCTTGTCATGATAACTCTTCTAACGACTCTGAGAAGCTCTCATCTTCTCCTGAATCATCTTAATCTTCTCTGTAGTCTGTTGTACAATTTCTGGTCCAATCACAGCAGTCTCACCAGATTCGTACCAACATAACGGCGTCCTACATCTCCTACCATACAAAGCCTCAAATGGAGCCATACCGATACTCGAATGATAACTGTTGTTGTAGGTGAACTCAATCAAAGGGAGATAACTATCCCAAATACCTCCTTTTTCTAACACACAAGCCCTCAACAAATCCTCTAACGACTGAATCGTCCTCTCAGTCTGTCCATCAGTCTGCGGATGATAAGCAGATCTCAATCTGAGCTTAGTACCCAAAGCTTTCTACAAACCTTTCCAGAACTTAGACGTAAACCTCGGATCTCTGTCTGACACGATACTTGAAGGGATACCATGTAGACTAACTATCTTCTCAATATACAATTGAGCAAGCTTTTCCATTAGATAATCCATTCTCACCAGTATAAAATGTGCAGACTACGTCAATCTGTCTACCACGACACAGATAGCTTCATAATTCTTGACAGTTCTCGGCAAACCCGAAACGAAATCCAACGATATGCTATCCCACTTCCACTCAGGAATAAACATCGGTTGCATAAACCCAGATGGTTTCTGATGTTAAATCTTTGACTTCTGACACGTCAAACAAGATTACACAAACCCAGCAATTTCTTTCTTCATTCCAGGCCACCAAAACAACTTTTTCAAATCATGATACATCTTGCTAGCACCAGGATGAATACTTAACCCACTACGGTGTCCTTCCTCCAAAATACGTTTTCAGAGTTCAGCAATATCAGGAACACAAACTCGGTCACCAAACCTCAGTATACCATTCTCGTCAATTCTGAATTCACCACTCTTGCCTTGATTAATCAAAGTCAACTTATCAATCAATTCAACATCAGCTTTCTGACCTTCTCTGATCTCTTCAAGAATACCACTAGTCAGCTTTAACATACCCAATTTGACACTAGTAGGAGTACCTTCACACACTAAACTCAAGTCTCTAAATTGTTCAGACTCTTATGATCACTGAACACCTCAAATCTCGAACCATACAAATAGTGTCGCCACAACTTCAAAACAAAAACCACAGCTGCCAACTCCAAATCATGAGTCGGATAATTCCTTTCATGCACTTTGAGTTGTCTTGACGCATACGCGACTACTTGTTGATTCTGCATCAATACACCACCTAAACCCATCAATGATGCATCACAATAAACCACAAATGATTCCGCCGGATTCGATAAAATCAAGATAAGAGCACTAGTCAACCTCATCTTCAGCTCTTGGAATCCTTCTTCACACTTTGCATCCCAAATAAAAGTTTGTCCTTTCCTGGTTAGTTTAGTTAACGGCAATGCTAACTTTGAAAATCCTTCAATGAACTTTCTGTAGTAACCTGCAAGACCAAGAAAACTACGAATCTCTGACACTGACTTCGGAGTTTCCCACTGAGACACAGCTTCTATCTTTGTAGGATCAACAGCAATACCATTCTTAGAAATCACATGCCCAAGAAAACTGACTTCCTCTAACCAGAATTCACACTTCAACAGTTTGGCAAAAAGTTGCTTCTCTTTTAACAGTTCTAATACCGTTCTGAGATGTTCAGCATGTTCTCCCTCATCCTTAGAGTATATTAGGATATCATCTATAAACACCACCACGAACTTATCTAGATAAGGATGAAAAATCCTGTTCAGATACTCCATGAAAACACCAGGTGCATTAGTAACGCCAAACGGCATTACAGAATACTCGTAATGTCCATACCTTGTTCTAAAAGCAGTCTTTTGAATATCGTCGTCTTTCACACGTATATGATGGTACCCAGACCTCAGATCAATTTTGCTAAACACACGCGCTCCAACCAACTGATCCATCAAATCATCAATCCTCGGTAATGGGTACCGATTCTTGATAGTAACCTTGTTTAATTGTCTGTAATCCACACATAGCCTCATAGAACCCTCTTTCTTCTTTACCAGCAACACAGGCGCACCCACGGAGAAAAACTAGGACGAATGAATTTCTTCTCAAGCAATTCTTCTAACTGCTTCTTCAGTTCAGCCAACTCAGACGGCAACATACGATACGGTGCCATCGACACTGGACTAGTTCCCAGAATTAAATCAATAGAAAACTCTACTTCTCTTTCTGGTGGCAATTCATTCACTTCTTCTGGAAAAACTTCTGGAAATTCACATACCACAGGTAACTCGCCACTCGCCACTTTTTCTTTCACTTCCATCAATGCGAACATCATAAACACCGTTGCACAATCTCCAATAGCTTCATTCACCTGCCTAGCTGTCATTTCCAGATTATCAGTACTAACCTCTTCAGGAAAAATTACAGTCTTCGCAAAATAGTTGATATGAACATGGTTGAACTCCAACCAGTTCATTCCCAGGATTACATCGAGTTGTTTCAACGGAAGGCACACTAAGTCCATCCCGAATTCTCTACCAAAAATGTCAACCGGACAATTCAAGCATGCAGACGAAGTAGTTACTGAACCCGACGCAGGAGTGTCAATAACCATACTTCCATTTATGTCAGATATCTCAAGATTTAACCTCTCAGCAAAATCCAAAGAAATAAAAGAGTGAGTTGCTCCAGTATCAATAATCGCAACTAAAGGTGTGCCATGAATGAAACACGTACCTTTAATCAATCTGTCCTCTGGAGTAGTCTCTGACCCGGTCAAAGCAAAAACCTTTCCTCCCAATTGGTTCTTCTTTGGCTTGGTACAATTCGGACTGATGTGACCTTCTTCACCACAGTTGTAACAAGTCACAACCCTCTTCTTGCAGTCAGCAGCAATATGACCCACTTGGTCACACTTGTAACACTTTTTCTGATCAAGCTTGCACTCATTCCTACGATGTCCCATTTCACCACAATTATAACATCTGATACGTGTAACACCCTTCTAAACCCCCACGGCACTTAATCAAATTAAATCAGAGTAACATGTACAAGGGCGTCACAATTAATAAATAAAATAAACTGCATCGGTCATAAGTCATGCATTCACTGAAGAAACATAATAACATAACTCATAAATAAACTATCTCATGTTTACACAGCGGAACAAGTCATCGAACTAGAATTACATCATCCATGCTTTAATCCTCAAATAAGATAAACAAAACAGAGTTAATGTCATAAACTAAAAACAGCGTTCCCCAGTGTTACACCTATCAGAGCATGACCCGACGCTAACCGACACATTGACTCATGAGCTAATCCTCACCGAGTCGAAGCCGCTATCCTCAATCTGAAAAATATAGTGTAAGGGTGAGTCTCATTCGCAATTAACAAATATTATTGCATTATAAATAATAGTACATCAACAGTTATATTATTCACCCAACTCATCTATATCCAGATCATCCATCAACATACACACATACCATCAAAACAATACAAGAGTATACATATAGTCATGTTATCAAATCCATGCAAATGAATGCAACTGACTCTATGCATGTGGTACCAACATCATCAATGGGAATCACCCACCGACCGATCTATCATCATCCAGATACGGCCCTGCCAGCACAAATTCCACACAATGGGAATTCTGCCATTCACTGAATCCTCTCATCATCTAGGATTCAGCCCTCATCAATGCTCATGAATGCATGCAAACATATATATAATATACTTTCATCATCTCCACTCTATGAGTAGCATCATCTATACTCATTTCATCATCATCATCATTATTAAGCATGTTCATATATACATTAACATCATTCAATACAATCAATCATCAGTAAACCACAAAATCACATTACAAGGTTTACACAGTCTCAAACAGCATACAAAACAGGCCTACAGATCGAAAGTTACGCATCATTGAACTTTCCAGAAAAATCACAAAACAGAATTTTCACGCACAGCGACCATACGCGTATCACCCTCTTCCATACGCGTATCATACGTGTTTCACCAGAATGAAAATGGCCTAAAAACAACCTCATACGCGTATCAACCCTGCCATACGCGTATCACCAGAATCAATTTCCTCTTGAAAAATTCCCATACGCGTATGAGCATCCTCATACGCTCCTCATACGCAAATAGCCAGTACAGTGTATTTTAGGACAGGGCAGCAGCGTATCATACACGTATAGACCTTGGGGAAGGTCCCTCATACGCGTATGACTCCATCCCATACGCGTATGACACTGTTCCATACGCGAAAAACCAGAAAATGCCCAGAATTCTGCAGTTTACGTAACAGTCCAATTCTCACTCGTTTCTACTCAAACCAGTTCACGATTTTGAGGCTAAAACAGTCCAATTCTACGTTTTCATTCACAGGATTCATTCAATACAGATTAATCTATCATCACCTATCAATCTACACATCAAAATCCCAAAATCTAAACCAATTCTTAGGACCCAAAACCTAACTCTGACATACAAACAGAATTGACTCAACAACACAACTATTCACACACTATTCATCTATAATCACAATAAGAGATGATAATTGGAAGAGTCCCCCCTTACCTTAGCCAAATTCCTGCTCTTTGGTCTCTACCTCTTTGTTCCTCTTCCACGTTCTTCGTGTTCCAACTTCTCTCTTTTCACGTTCTCCTCTTTCCTTCCCAATTCTAATTATTTTATGAAAATAATAATAAAATTAGTAAAGGGCCTTCCTATATCACACCCCCTCTTTTACTATTTCTCACATGGCCCAAATGCCATAAACCATTATTTTCACAAAAAACCTTAATAATTCTAATTATTAATTCAATATTCCAAATTAAATTAATATTAAAATTATACGGGTGTTACAACTTCTACTCAATTAGTTAGGAACTCATATTCATAGATTCGGTTTCATGGATGAACACATCAACACATCAACAAAACACCATATTCATACCATAACATCAATTCACACACAATTATGCACAGAATTCAACATAGATAACATCAGATTATATGATCCTATTCAAAATCATCCTAAACCCCAATCTAACATATAATCAAATTGACCTAAATAATACCTCTAATCAACATTATCATCTATAATACGATAAGAGATGCTAACCGAAAGAATCCCCCCTTACCTTAGTCAAGAATTCTTGGTTGGCCCTCTTCCTCTTCTGTTCCTCTTTCACGTTCGTCGAGTTCTCAACTTCTCAGCTCTTTTCACGTTCTATCCCTTCTTTTTCAATTTCCTTATTTTTATGAAAAATAAATTTTAATTAGTAAAGGGCTTTACTAATATAACACCCCCCTTCTTACCAGTATCACACATAGCCCAGTGCCATAAACCAATCTTTTCCAATTAATTTCACCAAAGCCAAAATAATCCTAATTATTAATTTTAATTCTAATTAAATTAAAAATTAAAATATACGGGTGTTACATGTCCCACGCCTCCTTTGTCGTTGTCGAATTAGTGATTTTCTCAAACACGTTCACATCCATACACTGATGGATGAAGAACAACGCATTCTGATATTTTTCCCTTAGGTAACACTAAGCATTTCTCTGCGTATCAGTTGCATATTCTAGAAGTGAAACTGAGACATAACCATCGTCGACGAGATCAAGAATATCTTGAGCGCTAAATAACACACGCATCTGAATCTTCCAACAATTTCAGTTCTTACCATCGAACAATGGAAGTTTGGTACTCAGACTGCCGTTTCCGTTCATCCTCAACCTTGTGCAAGTCACCCAGATCTCACCAAACACAATTTTTCCCAATCCCACAGAATCAAAAAATGTGATTCTGTTCCGATTTTGTTCAAGATTCAACACGAATACAAGAACCAAAATCAATTACACAACGGCTCACTGTTTCACTCGTGTTTCCCCGTGGATCCGAGCCGGAGCTCTGATACCAATTGTTAGTGCACAAGATTTAAAAAAGCAAAAAGGAATAATATTACTACTCTGCAATGACGACTACAAAAGTGTAAGGAAAAATGATTAGGTTTAAATGACAACTACTACTAACATATTTATACACAGAAAACTAGAACCACATAGGTAACATATTAAAATACTAAATTACCCTTCAATAGAATCATACGGCACTCCTAAAATTTAGTTCAAGGTGTCGTGCTAAATGCAAATGCTCACATAAATTATTATAAACTTGACACGTGATGTAGTTTATGTTATTCAGCTCTACATAAATTTTTTTGTCTTCTATCATTTATAAAATTTGTGTTTTTCTATCTTAATTTTATAATTTTACTTATTTTTTATTTTAATTATTAAATTGATGATATATATATATATATATATATATATATATATATATATATATATATATATATATATATATATATATATATATATATATATATAGTCTATTTTATTTATTTATTAATTTTATAAAAAATATATATTTTAAGTAGTTAAATAATACTATAAAACACCAAAACAACTGAGTTATATTATAAATTAAATATGAAACTAATATAAAAAAGACTCATATCAATATTTTTTAAATTATAATATATTTCATTTATATTTAAATAAAATTTAACCGTGCATCGCACGGGAATATGTTGTGTGTGCATATATATATATATATATATATATATATATATATATATATATATATATATATATATATATATATATATATATATATATATATATATATATATATATATATATATATATATATATATATTTATTTATTTATTTATTTATTTATTTATTTCATTTCATTTCATTAGGGTTGGTGGAGGTGACACATTACCATTTGGCTTAAATATATATATTTAGTCCCTGTAAGTTAGCGAGTTTTTTATTTTCGTTTTTAAGTTTTTTTTTGTTTGAGTCCCTATATTTCACTTCCGCGTTTGTTTTAGTCCCTAAAATTAAAATCCGCAGGAAATTTTGCAGGGAACCTGCAGATTTTCCTGTGAATTTTGACTTTAGGTAATAAACCTCAAGCAAAAAGTAAAGTATAGGAACTGAAAAAAAAAAAAAAAAAAAAAACTTCATAGACAAAAATCAAAAACTCACAAATTTATAAGGACCAAATTTACATTTAAGCACCATTTTAAATTTTCAACGTTCTGTAGTAGCATCAACCAAATAACACAAACTGATCTTCTCGGTTTTATCTTGATTCAAATTAATGTCAATAATCATACAATTCATGAGACTACAAGAATTAAAGAATTACAATCCATCCAATAATGTAACATAAAGTGTTTATAATTGAGAGAAAGTAAATGATAAAGCAATCCAAATCTAATAAAACAAGCTTCCTATCTTGAATGTTGTCAATTTCAAAAGAAATCGATTAAAATACGACTAAAATTGCATAATCAAAGCATGACTCGATTTTCGTTACAACTATGTATTTTACACGAAACAATATAATATTATATGTTATATTGATATATTATTAATGATACCGCCGCCTATCTTATTTGAATACGTTCCACAATTTTGAAGTTATTTATATAATGCATATTAAAATAAGGTTAGTCGTGATAGAAAATAGAGAAAAGGGGATGTGCACTGACAGTGTAAAATATTTTTACACTGTCAACCAATCACAATCATGTATCCAATTAAAACACAACTTTAATTTTAAAAAACTAATATGACATGGCAAGTGTAAGGATTTTGATTGGTCGTATGCGTAAAGTTAGTTTACACTGTCAGTGCACTACCTTCAAACTCTAGAAAATAATAATCCTATTTTTTTTTTTAAAATCAATTAAAAATATTGTAACATCATAATTGTTAGAATGTAATTCATAACTGCCAGTTTGTTAGAAATTTTTTCTGTTATTCATAGCTTGTTGGTTAAGTTAGTTAGGCTACTTGGTTAACAAGATATTGTAACACTTGTATATAAATTGTTGTTGAGAACTGTTTTGTGGTTAATCCACTGCATCAATAAAGTAACAGTTATTTCTCTCCTTTTTATTACCTCAATTTTCAGTTACTATTGATGCGCATAATTTGTTCAACACAATTCTGTGTTCTAACAATTGGCATCTAGAGCCTGGTTCGAATCAAAGGGAAACGGTGAGTGATAGCTTTGTGTTAGGAAAGATGAATAGCAATGGTCTTGGATCAAATATTCTGGTTCTTGATAGCAAGAACTGGGATCGATGGAGTGCACTGATGAGATCTCTGTTTGGAGCACAGGAAGTGAGTGATATTATGCAAAATGGCTACGAGGGTTTAGCAGTAAATCCAACCGATTCACCGAGAAATGCATTCAAAGAAGCCAAGAAAAAATACTGTAAAGCCTTGTTTTACATCCAGCAGAATGTTGATAATCAACACTTCGAGAAGATATCAAAAGCAACAAGATCCAAAGAAGCGTGGGACATCTTAGAAAGCTATTACAATGGTGGGGAAAAGGTAAAACAAGTGAAGATGCAATCTTACAGAAGAAAGTATGAGATGATGCAGATGGAGGAAGATCAAAAAGTAAGTGATTACTTCTTGAAGCTAATATCCATTGTAAATCAAATGAAAACCTGTGGGGTAAATATTACAGATCAGATGGTAGTAGAAAAGGTACTGAGATCTTTGAGTCAAAAGTTTGATTTCATAGTTGTAGCTATCCAAGAAGCAAAAGATGTGAAAACAAGGAAGATCGAAGAACTGCAAAATTCACTAGAAGCACATGAACTCCTGGTGTTTGATAGAAGTTCTGAGAGATCAAGTCAACAAGCCCTCCATGTTTAGACCTGCAAGAAAGAGGGAAATCAGAAGGATTTCAAAAGAAAAGGAAAAGGCAAGACAAACTGGTCCAAGAGTGGAAAGAACAAGGGTGAGGACAAAGCTAAATCTTCAAAAGGAGGAGGCTATGGCAGAAATCAGAACAAGAAGAGGGATTTTGACAAAAGCAAGGTGAAGTGCTTCAACTGTGAGAAGCATGGACATTTTGCTGATGAGTATTGGCTCAAAAAGGAATCAATTGAAGAAACAAATCTGGCCCATGGAGATAAATCTGGTACAGTGCTGCTGATGGCCACAACCAGTGATGAAATAATTAAGAATGAGGAGTGGTTTCTTGATTCAGGTTGTTCAAACCATATGACTCCATATAGAGAATGGCTGACAAAGTTTGATACAAGCAAGAAGACAAGTATCAAACTTGCTAACAACAGTAGCCTTGAGGCGGAAGGCAGTGGAAATATAGTGATCAAAGGCAATAATGGCAAGGGAGTCATTATTGAGGATGTGATGTATGTTCTTGAGATGAAGTGTAATCTCATGAGCATTGGTTAACTTGTGGAGAAGGGATTCTCAGTGACCATGGATGGTGATTCTTTGAAGTTGTTTGATGCAAAGCAGGACTTGGTGCTCAAGTCAAACATGTCAAAGAATAGAACATACAGATGCAACATCTCAAGTGAAAAGATGTTGTGTTTGTCTACTGCAGTTGGTGAAGATGTGGAAGAATTGTGGCATAAGAGGTTTGGTCATTTGAATTTTAGAAGTCTTAGTGAACTAAATTATAAAGATCTGGTACATGGCCTGCCAAAGCTGAACTTAAAGAAGGCAATCTATGAAGTGTGTGTGAAGAGTAAGCAGAGCAGATTTCCTTTTTTGTCTGAAGCACCTAAGAGATCCAGTTCAGCATTACAGGTGATCCATTCAGACATTTGTGGTCCTTTTGAAGTATCTTCATTAGGGGGAAGTAGATACTTCATCACATTTGTTGATGAATTTACAAGGATGATCTGGATGTATACCATCAAGCTGAAAAGTGAAGCTTTGGAGGTATTCAAAAAGTTCAAAATTTTAGTAGAGAAAGAAAGTGATAAATTTATAAAAAATTTGAGAACTGATGGAGGAGGAGAGTACACTTCAAAGGATTTTGAAGCTTTCTGCACCAGTCAAGGAATTGTTCATGAAGTAACTGCCCCTTACACACCACTACATAATGGTTTGGAAGAGAGAAGGAATAGAACTCTGATGAACATGGCCAGAAGCATGATCATACAAAAAAACTTGCCACACAAATTTTGGGGTGAAGCAGTTACTACAGCTGCTTTCATTCTGAACAAATGCCCTACAAAGAAGTTAAAACATCTGGTGCCAGAGGAAGCTTGGTGTGGGGGAAAGCCCATTGTAAAGCATTTTAAAGTGTTTGGCTCCTTATGTTACAAACATGTGCCAGATGTAAGGAGAAGCAAGCTTGAAGACAAGAGTGAAGTCATGATACTTATAGGCTATCATCCTACAGGTGCATATAAGTTGTACAATCGTGCAACTCAAAAGGTGCATGTCAGTAGGGATGTGATTGTGAATGAGGCAGAGAAGTGGAAGTGGGAAGAGGAGCCAGTCTACAATTTAGGTGGAAAGCAGAGCCTCATTTATCCTGATTCAAGTGATGAGTCAGAAAATGAAGTAGGAAATGAGGAAAATGCAGAAGAACCAGAAGTGACAGCAGTAAATGTAAGGCCTCAAAGAACTAGACAGTTGCCAAGCAGACTGATTGATTGTGAGGTGATTCCTGACAATGCTGTAAATGAAGAACGTGACATCATTCATTTTTCTCTATTGGAAGATGCTGAGCCTCTCAATTATGAAGAAGCACTTAAGATAGATGTGTGGAAGGAAGCTATGACGGAAGAGATTAAATCAATTGAGAGGAATCACACTTGGGAGTTGGTTGACCTGCCAGACAAGAAAAAGAAGATAGATGTGAAATTGGTATTCAAGTTGAAATTAAACCCTGATGGGAAGATTTCAAAGCATAAGGCCAGGTTGGTGGCTAGAGGCTTCTTGCAAAAACATGGAATTGATTATAATGAGGTATTTTCCCCAGTTGCAAGAATTGAAACTGTGAGGCTGGTGGTTGCTTTGGCTTGCAGAAGAGAGTGGTCACTTTACCATTTGGATGTAAAGTCAGCTTTCTTAAATGGCCCACTTGAAGAGTTCGTGTTTGTATCATAGCCTCCAAGTTTTGAGGTAAAGGGTAAAGAGCACAAGGTGTACAAACTTCACAAGGCTTTGTATGGTCTAAAGCAGGCTCCTAGAACCTTGAACATGAAGATTGATCAAGTGCTAATGCAAATTTGTTTCAAGAAGTGTGCAACAGAATTTGGAGTGTATGTGCATAATTCAAATGAAGAAACCATGATAATTTGTTTGTATGTTGATGACCTGCTCATCATAGGGAGCAATGCTTCAGAAATTGAAAATGTGAAGTGCAAGCTGAAATCTGAGTTTGAAATGACAGATTTAGGAGAACTCTCATTCTTCTTAGGCATGGAATTATTTAAGGTAAAAAAAGGAATTATGATGCATCAGCAGAAGTATATTGGTGAATTGCTGGAAAAGTTTGACATGGATAACTGCAATCCAACTTCAAATCCATCAGAAACAAATTTAAAAATTGATGAGTGCAACAATGAGGAGAAGGTAGATTCAACACTGTTTAGGCAGATAATTAGATCATTGAGGTATATGTGCAACAGCAGGCCAGACATTTGCTACTCAGTTAGTGTTGTTAGCAAGTTCATGCATGATCCAAGGAAGACACACATGAAAGCTGCCAAGAGGATACTTAGGTATATAAAGGGCACAAAGGATTTTGGACTACTGTTTCCAAGGGAAAATCAGGCTGCAAAAGATGAACTGGTTGGATATTCTGACAATGATTGGTGTGGTGACATAACAGATAGAAGAAGCACATCTGGTTATGTTTTTAAATTCAATGAAGCAGATATTTCATGGTGTACAAAGAAATAGTCTGTGACTGCTCTCTCTTCATGTGAAGCAGAGTATATTGCTGGAACATTTGCAACTTGCCAAGCAATGTGCCTGGATTCTGTTATGAAGGAGTTAAAGTGTGAAATGATGAAGCCATTGGTGCTGAGAATTGATAATAAGTCAGCAATCAGCCTTGCCAGAATCCAGTCTCCCATGGTAGAAGCAAACACATAGACACTAGATTTCACTTCATTAGAGAACAAGTGAGTAATGGTGTGATTGAAGTGCAGGACTGCCCAACAGAAGTGCAGTTGGCAGATGGATTTACCAAATCATTGAAGCTAGACAGATTTGAGTTTATGAGAAAAAGCTTGGTGTGATTAAGTTGCAGCAGTCATGAATTAAGGGGAAGTGTTAGAATGTAATTCATAACTGCCAGTTTGTTAGAAATTTTTTTTGTTATTCATAGCTTGTTGGTTAAGTTAGTTAGGCTACTTGGTCAACAAGATATTGTAACACTTGTATATAAATAGTTGTTGTGAACTGTTTTGTGGTTAATGTAGCAACCTGCCCTAAAAATAAAGGTTTTAGAGTCGCCACCTATCCTACCAGGGCGAATAGGAAGCCCTACACAATTAAGAGATTCAGGGTAAGATTATTATAATCAGGTCAAGGGAAGGTGTTAGGCACCCTTAACCCTTTCCTAAGGTTTGCATCTAAGGTAAAGGCTTATGGCTAAAATATTCAGATTTAATAGCTAAGGAAGTGAACAGGGGAAAAGTGAGATTTTGGGGAAGGGGACTCGCCTTGTTGCCAAGTGCCTACGTATCTCCTTAGGGAGAATCAGAGTCAACGTTGTTCGAGGCAGGGTTGTACGCCTTAGAATTAGTGATGAAGTTGTTTTGAAGGAATTTTGAGTTACCTTATCGAAGTGATGAAAATTTGTAGTTTTGCAAGGTATTTTGAATTACCTTATCGCAGTTTTAGAATTCGCAGTATTGAAGAGATGAGTTTTGAGTGTTTTAAGATTGGGCGTACAACCCTAGTTTAATGTGTTTCCGTTAGGTGCGATGATCAATAGGTTTGATCACCATAGTTAACAGATTAGATGATGGATTGCTGACCATTCTGATCGATAGATTCGATCATCACGAACAACAAATAAAATATATTTTAGATAATTAAATTATTAGTTTTATCATTATCTCTCATAATCAATAGATTTGATTATTACACGATAACGAATTTCATTATTGTATTTTATTGCTTTATTTCTCGCCAATGCGATCATTAGGTATGATCGGATCGAAGAGAAAATTAATCAAGGATCAATTGAATAAGAATTAATGTTTACAAACAAATTAATTTTATTTTATTAAATTTATTTCTCGCCAATGCGACCATTAGGTATAGTCGGATCGAGGAGAAAATTAAGAAATCAATTAAACAATTAATTAGAATTAACAAAATAATTTTAGTATTAACTAGAATTAGACTAAAAAGAGTAAACTAAATTAGTTATAAAATCTAATCACTAAACTAAATTAATAAAACTAATAGCCTAACTAAATGTGAGAAAGTATATTTTTCTGTTTAATTTTAACTTATGAAAGAAAAGTTTTGTCTCTTTTTCCACATTCCAATGGCAGTTAGAAAGACACATGTTAAACCAAATAAATCAAAAATAAATAAATAAATAAATAAAGTTATTAAATGGTAAGCCACGTGAACCTACCTCATCATTTCCTATTTACTTCAGCCAAAACCAAATTCAACCAGACTTTCTTCTCCTTTTCTACATCTCGTCTATCTTCTTACAGCAACCAAAGCGAGATGCAACACACAACTATGGCATGAAAGAAAAACATTACCGGCGATGGTCGTCGACGGCGATGGGCTGTGTGGCCGGTGATTGGGGAGGGCCGACGCGGATGATAGCCGGTGAGATCTCGATCGGAGAGGAGGGCGCTGTAGCGACCGTCTGCTGGTGGCAACGCTGTCTTTTGCGGATCGACGGTTAGAGGGCACGATTGTGGCAGTCAGATTCGTGGTCGGAGTAAGCTGGCCGCGGTGAGTTTGTTGTTGAAGCGACATCCGGTGGAGGACATGTCGGGGGGCTGCTTCTTTGTATACGACGGCGATATTTCAACAGAACAGCGATAACTTCTTCTTTCTTCACCTTTGAATCTTCTATTTCTTTTAACCACAACCTGCAATCAGAATTGGAACAACCACAAAATGGATGCAAACAAAGTGACCTAGTTCAAATTCTTTTATTAATGTTGTATTACCAAGTATATAGTGGAATGTCATTGAATTCTTCTGGCCATGATACATGAACTTAGTGTAGAAATTAGACAATATGTATAATGTGCGAATAGCCTTATGGCTGTTTGTGCATAGTTTTGACTAGTCAAAAGTTAGTGTAAAAAACTAGAGTTTATAGTTGAAAAGTGTAAAGGTGAATGAGAGTTCTTTTTGTGAGAATTGTTGGTAGAGAGTGTCCGCCAAACAAAAATAACGGTTAGGGAGGGTGTTTGTACGTGATTGTCTATTGGTCTCTTTAAAAGTGGTAAAAGGTATCTGAAATAAGGATTGATTGTTGTTTTTTTCGGATCCCCCTTGTTAGCTGAAAACGTCCTCTCTTTTATTATACACCAATTAGGTTTTTTTTTCTAATGGGCCTAGTGCCCAATTAACCTAATAACCCAAAATGAACTAAACCTAATAATCATAATATTAAAATTAATAAAAATAATCCTAATAATAATATTAAAATCCTAATCCTAATAATTAATAATAATACCTATAAATAATGATAAAACTAAAATTAATAATTAGTTAACAATAATAAAAATATTAAAATTAATAAATTAAAACCCAACATCTAATTACCATTATAATACTTAACAATCCAATAAAAGTAGACTATACACCAATAATAGACTTCCCAAATGATCAAACCTTATGGTGGACCGGATTGAGCCAAATGTTTGGGCTCAAATACTCCCTAATCCTAACCCCCATTTTAATTCAGGATGTTTCATAAGAGCGTGGGTTCGACAATAGGAATGTCAAACCCCATGACTCTTTATTTTGACCCTTAGTGAATTAAAAGACATGAATTGATCGGACAAATTTTGGGGTATGACAGCTGCCCCTGTTCAATCTTCTTAAACCTGAAGAGTCAGATAGGCACGTCTGCCTATTGTGGTCTAAAGGTAAAAGATGATTGAACACTGAAATGCCCTGAAATTTGCATTTGTTGAGAAGAAGTTCTGTGGGAGATGGGCTTAGAGATGCCACCCAAGGTAAATACCCTTCTTTTTTTTAATGTGAAGCAGATGCTTTTTGCAAGGAACCACGTGTTTTGACTGTAGCATGGCCTGAAAAGGCAACCTTGATTTTATGCAATGTTATGATGCATGTAATGTATGATGCAGTGAGCTTCTCAAACTAAATGAGAGCACTTTATGTATATGCATTATGTATGAATGAGGTATGTAACTGAATGATGCTTGATTATTAGCTATGTTAGTTGAAGTATGTTAGTAATTCTGGAGAAGAAAAATAAAACCCTTGTTTGTTACTGGTGAAGTTTTGAAGAAGATCACTGCCGAGGGACTAACGTGATGCATAAACCCGATTGAAGAACCCTTTGAAAAAAACTCTGTTGTAAAATCCTTTTGTAAAACCCTGTTGTAAAACCCTTTGTAGTTTTGAATAAGATCACTGCCGAGGGACTAACGTGATGCATAAACCCAATTGAAGAGCCCTTTGAAAAACCTTGTAAAACCCTTGGTATTTTCGAAGAAGATCACTGCCGAGGGACTAAAGTGATGAATAAACCCAATTGAGGAACCCTTTGTAAAACCCTTTGTAAAAATCCCTTGTAAAACCCTTTGTAAAACCCTTTGAAGAAGATCATTGTTGAGGGACTAACGTGATGAACAAAGGCTCGCCGTTTGTTGTGTAGAAGATAGTTAACTTGCTATAGCGCTAGCAAGCTTTTGCAGCTTGTAGGTAACCCACTTACTATAGTTCTAGTAAGTCTTCGCAGTTGGTATAACCCACTCACTATCGTAGTTTTAGTAAGTCTTCATGGTTGGTATGACCCACTTACTATAGTTCTAGTAAGTCTTCGCAGTTAGTCTAACCCACTTACTATCGTAGTTTTAGTAAGTCTTCGTAGATGGTATGACCCACTTACTATAGCTCTAGTAAGTCTTCGCAGTTGGTCCTACCTACTTACTATCGTAGTTTCAGTAAGTCTTTCGTAGATGGTATGATCCACTTACTATAGCTCTAGTAAGTCTTCGCATTTGGTCCTACCTACTTACTATCGTAGTTTCAGTAAGTCTTTCGTAGATGGTATAATCCACTTAATATAGCTCTAGTAAGTCTTCGCAGTTGGTCCTACCTACTTACTATCGTAGTTTGTGTAACCCCAAAAGGATCACTTGTTATAGTTCTAGCAAGCTCGCCTGCACCAACAGGAATCACTTGCCCTGTTTCGGACGAGCTTACGCGTACTAATAGGAGTCACTTGCCCTGGTTCGGACAAGTTTACCTGCACCAAAGGGATCACTCGTCATGGTTATGAGAAATATGAGAGCCAAAGACCTGACGTTATTTATGCTGTCTGTATCAAGTTAGCGTGCGGAGCGTAGTGTGTAAAGCGTAGTGTGTAATGCGTAGTGTGTGAAGCGTAGTGTGTAATGCGTAGCGTGTACATGCCTATGATTCTGGCGTTTGTGCCATGTAGATGCCTTATGATGTTGACTCGAACGCTTATGCTGATGCGTATGTATATATGCTAATGTTGATGCAAATCCCAAGATTTTATCTCCTTAAGCTCATTGAACCTGTTTAACCCATGTTTACCCCTATATCACGGCTATGCTCATGCCAGCTTGGTAATGTTTATGTATGTGGATAATGCTTATGCTTATGTATATGCGTAGTTTTGTTTATGAGTGAAATGAACAGCAAGATTGCTATCATCGATAAAGTTACCGGGATACATCAATCAGGTGATTGGGGTGAATATCTCCGTAAGGTTGCTATCATCGGTAAGGTTACCGAGATACATCAATCGGGTGATTGGGGTGAATATCTCCGTAAGGTTTCCATCATCGGTAAGGTTACCGGGATACGTCAATCAGACGATTGGAAATAAACCAACAATAATGTTACTGTCATCGGTAAAGTTACCGGGAAGCAGGTGGACAATATGGTTTAGCACCAAAGTGATGACTTGGATGTTTTGATGTATGGGATGTTTGTTAGAATAAATCCTAGTTCGGATTGTATTTGAATGATCGTTGATAATGTCTTGATTGCAAAATATCCTTTGTAAAATGATTGTGATATGCAGTATGCGAATGCCCCAGATGATAGGTCGTTTATAACCAAAGCGTATATAGCTTGTTAATGTTGTAAGGTTGTTAGATTCTAGCGCGACTTACCAATACCTTCTTTTGAACTTGAATATCGTTGTTAGGAGAAAGATTTATTCGAGGTTGTGAAGTGTGAGGATGCCTTTTCCTTTTGCTGTGCGTCATACCCCGGTTTGACCCTTTGAATTACTCCCCGCCTTTGACTCTCGAAGTTCTTCACGTCTTTAACCTTTTGCAATTCCCACCTTTAACCTCTTGAAATTCTCCACACCTTTAACCTTTGGAAATTCTTCACGCCTTTACCTTTTCGAGGTTCTCCACACCTTTAACCTTTTGAGGTTCTCTACACCTTTAGCCTTTCGAGGTTCTCCACACCTTTAACCATTTGAAATTCTCCACACCTTTAGCCTTTCGAGGTTCTCCACGCCTTTAACCTTTCGAGGTTCTCCACACCTTTAACCTTTTGAGATTCTCCACCCCTTTAACCTTTTGAATTGTTTACTTTATGGATTTGATATCCACTGCCCCAATATTTTCGTGGAAAAAGATGCCTCGGATCTCCGAGCCATGAAGGAAGTGCTCCAAGAAATAACCTTGTCATATGCTTCGACGTTTAGATTGGAGGGTATGCCCTTGATCTCCGGGATATGGAGGGTAATCCATAGTGTTTTGTCCTTTGGTTTAAAATCCTCCCATGTTTGACATGCCCATGATTGAGATTGCTTCGAGATGTGACCCAAGTCGATTAAACCTTAGGATGAATGCCCCTAGTTAATAGGATCCTCGATTGTATGCCCCTGTAATCCTTGAAATTTTTCCCCAGTTTAGGAGAACCATCTGGACTTGGTTTCCCCATTCAAGAGTCTTTATTAGAAGTGATCGCCTTAACCGATTTCGAGATCTCCTTGATGCTAAGTGTCTATTCGTAGATGGTGTTGTACCCTCTGAGAAATAACTCCAATGCAATGCGTATGCAAGTTTTGAAATCGAAGTCCGTTATGAATTAGGACTGGATGATTAGCAATGGATGTTTAAAGAAGCGTAGTGGTTAGGAAAAGTTTTAACAAACTTAGGAGTCAGTATAACAAAATCCTGCTTAATATGCTTTCATAGTCAACCTTGCCTCAATTAGGACTTTTGAATGTTGTAACTTGGCCTGGTTCATGGTTTAAGAAACAACAGATATAAGGCTCAAAATTTATTTAACCCACCCCTTTCTCCTTGATGTTCTCCAAATCCTAAAATTTCGCCTAATCCAATGAATGTGCTTTGTTTGCAAGAGAATCGCTTCAGTTCTGATGTTGAACAGAAGCCTTAGTAAAGATCCAAGCACTAATGAAGAAATGTTGTAGATATCCAAGCATTGATGATTTAGCAGTCACAAGTTTATCCTTTGTATTTCACCTTTGTTTTTATCCATTATTTTTGCATGAACCAATTCCTTTGAGTTTGATCCATCGGGATGCCTTAATTTTTGCCTAATTCATTTTGTTTTCCATTTTGACTTAGCGGGCGCTTTTCTCTTTTTTTTTTTGTTTTGAATACTCCTTTGGAAATATTGATCCTTGGATTTTGAATGTTGTTGTGGACCTCCGTTTTTTAATCCCGGGCCATACCTCTGTTCTGGAGAGATACGTGAACTGACTCTTTTTTATCGCTTAATGCTTTCGCATTTTGAAAATTCACAGAGTCGCCACCGACCTTTTATTTTATCCAATTAAGGAAAGGTTTATAAAAGAAACAGAAAAAAGACCTTTAAGAAATTCTGGGTAAGGGGGTAGGTTATACAAAGGGAAGGTGTTAGCACCCTTTGTATCCATGGTTATCCATGGGCTCTTAAGTTTGCTTAGCTCACTTGTTTTTCGATCACTTTTCAATTGCTTTAGAATGCTCATATGTGGTTTCAAATACTTTTGTAAATTGAATTTTGTAGTGATCCGTGTGTGGATGTATACAAAATGCTTGTTTATCTTTCGAAAGATGTTTTGAAAAGAACGTTAACTTTGTAATAATCCGTGTTTGGATGTATACAAAGTATTGTCTTTTTTGAAAGTTTTGTTTTGAAAAACAACAGTGTATGAGAATTTTGTTTGTTTTGATTTGAGCAAGCAAACTAGGAGGTCTACCTTGAGTTTTAAGGTCTTTATCCTATTTCCTTTAAAAATTTATCCTTTCACCGGATATAAACAAAAGGTTCGATTTTGTACTCGAAACAGTAGAATTTTGACTTTGATTTTGAAAAGAATGAGAAGGGATTATCTTAAGAGGTGCAAGTGTGATTGTGATTGTATTCAGATATTTTATCTTTGAGGTTAGTGATCTAACGGTTCAATTTTATCTTTGACATACACGCAGTTTATATGTGCGGGAAATTAAAATGCGGAAATGTAAAGTGCGGAAAGTAAATCAACGCTATTACATCGATTGTGCAGGAAATGTAAACTAGCCTATTTACATGAATTTGACATCCTATACATTTATCTAGGAATTTAAATTGGAAGAAAAATAAAAGGCATGTTTTTGGATTTTTTATGATTTATTTTAATTATGATTAATGCATGATTATTTAAATTAAAATGAAGAAAAAAAGATGAAAATAGATTTAAACCTAGAAATTAAGTTTAAAATATGTACAAAATATTTGTCAATTAATTTTAAAACAAAACTAATTTTTTTGGAATTTTTGGAATTGATTTGAAATTGATTAAGTTAATTAATACATAATTATGCAAATAATTATACAAATAATTAAAACTTAGAGAGAAAATTATTCAAAATATGTACAAAATTAGTTTATAATATATAAACAATATTTTATATAAAGAACAATTTTTTATGATTTTTTTTGATTGGTTAGAATAATTAAAAAGCAAATATATAAATATATACTAATTAATTATGCAAAATATTGAAACTTTGAAGAAAAATAAAATATTTTTATTTCAGAAAATAATATATTATTTTAGAAGTCTAAAAATATTTTTTGTGTATTTTTTGGATTTTTAAAACTATTTTTAAATAATTTTGCAAAAGAAAATTAAAATAGAAATAAAAAAAATAAAAGGATACGATCAGGTGTGGTGGATAAGTGTGGTCTATGGTGTGGATCACTTGTCTGGTGCGTTGGATGAGCTGGCTAGTGGATCTGATGGTCACCAGCATGAGGGACCATACCACGTGATGTACCTGCAAAACACAGAATCCAAGATTAATTCAAAAAACACGCGCGCGCCCTCCAGCCAATCAGAGGACGCCACGCATCGTCTTCTTCCTCAGGATGGGCTTTTACACCTTTCATTTGCAGGTGGTGTAAAAACTCCAACCTTTTACACCTATTGAAAATAGCGAATACTAGCAAACACTAATATAAATCTGGCGCGATACCATGGTTCAGTTCGTATTGTTCATGCGATTCTAATGGTACCATTTAGAATTCATAATTTTGCATGGATAGTAAAACCCCAAATTTAAAGGTTCGAACCCTAAAATGGTGATCCTACGTATAGGCGTCTAAACTTCAATTAAGTTTCCAGAAATGATTAGGACCTCAAACCAAACACAAATACATGTCTACATCTTGTTAAACATGCATGAATGACCAGATACGAGTTGATTTAGATTTGAACAAATTATGACCTGTATAGCTCGATTTAGTGAGCATCAAGGCTTGCAATTGATTGGAATACGTTCAATGATACTTGAGGATTGTATTTGAGTGTTTAATTTGAACTGAAACAAGATAGAAATTAAAATTCGAATTTTGAATTTCTTTGAAAAATTTCAAGTGATTACAAGTGTGTTATCAGCAAGGCTTTGTTTCTGAACTTGTCTCCTTTCTATTACTGAAGTATGGTAGCCTATATATAAGCATTGAGTGCTTAGAATTGAAGCTAAGAAGCATCTAGTTGCCTTTGTGGAATTCTTGAATTTTTTATATTAAAAAGCTTTGAATTATTGACCAAGTCTTCTTGTCTTCAACGCTCTTGCCTTGCTCTTCAATTCTCTGCAGAAAAATGAAGATTCCTTGGGTGAGTCATGCTTAAGATTTAAGCCATCCATTATCCTTTCATTTTTCTTTTTAATTTAATCTTAAAATAAGATAAAATTATGCAAAAAATGAAATAAAAATGGTGTGGGCTTAGTCTTGGTCGTGGGAGGCCCATAATATCATGGAAATGATGTTTGAACCATGAAAACTTGGCCCCATTTGGAAAAAAATTCATTTTTGAGCAATGTTGGTTTTATGCATTTTCCAAAATTTAGCCAACTTCAACAAGGTGTAAATCCCTCAATTTTTGTCATACGAAGGAGATCTTGCACTTTTTGGAAACCTCAAAGAGTCCTCTAACCAATTCCTTTGGTCTAATGTCAAAATGATTTTTGATGCTCTTTGTGTGTCCTTTTGAAAAAAGTGTCTTTTTGTTGACTTTGAAAATGACTTGTAATGTCTTTGATCATATTTTTCAAATGGTGAATCCAATGACCATGGGATCAATGGCATTTGAAAGATAATTGAATTTCCTTCAAAATGAGCTTTGGTTTAAATTTTTTGGACGAAGGATGAGAGAGTTATGATCAGTCAAAGTTGAGTTGACTTTTCAGGCAAAAACCCTAATTTTGAATCTTAGGGTTTTGTTGATTTTTGATCTTTCCTTGATGAATTATGATCATACAATGATCAAATGATGAATCCTTTGACAAAATATGGACTTTGACAAAAAATTTCATTTTTGACTGTCTGTTGACTTTTTCGGTCAAACGGGTCGTCTGTTGACTGTTTGAGCTGCTGACGGTGCGTCTGAGTGAATTGAAGTTTGAAAATTTGTATGATGGTACTTTGAGATATATGGATGTGTATGAAATCCATTTGAGCTCTCAAAAACTTGTTTCTCCTGTAAAAACAAGAAAACCCTAGTCAGGGACTGTTTGTGTAGGAGACAGTTAAGCGTACCTGATTTTTGTGCAGTGTTGAGTCTCTGCTAATCGCGTGATATTCAGAAGACTTCTAGAACAAAAATCTTGGAATTTTGAATTGTGAAAGATTGATTTGATTGATGGTACAAAACACTGAGAATTGTACTGCCAGCAGTTTGGCTGTCGACTGACTGTTCAGGTATTGACATAGCAGTTAGAGTGAAAAATCAACAGTCAAAGTTAATTTTCTTTTTTGTTGTTTTTGTTTTATGTGAAAAATGAAAGTTATTTACATGACTTGTTAAAAACACAGACATAATAAATAACTAATATACTGTTACCAGTACAGTCTGAGTTTCCTGATTCTGCGCCTGCAAAAAGATTTAACTCTGTACCAATTGTGTCAGTACTATTTATCTGTAAATAAATAAAATAGCATGTGTGAAGTAATAAACAGTATTTGGCGTTTGCGTAAGAATAAATTCAACTGCAAGCCAAATTACTGTATAAGAAAAATTCTAAAAACTAAGTATTTCATATGTCAGGATATTTGTTGAAATAAAAATCCATGATTATATGAGACTCTTAATTTTCAGATTGGAGTTTTCTTGAAAAAAGATGTGGGCAAATTTTGGGGTATAACAGTTGCCCCTATTCAATCTTCTTAAACCTGAAGAGATTGTCTGAAATCTGAAGGTAGAAGATGATTGAATATTTAGATGCCCTGAAAATTTGCACTTACCTTGATCAGAAGAGATGTTGGAAGTTGCATTTGAATGTCGTCTGCGAAATGTTGTTGGCAGATTGAAACATTACCTGAGATGGGCTTTCAGATGCCACCTGGTAAATGGGTTGATGGTTTGTTCATCAGAATGAATCCATTGATTATATCTTGATGAAGGATTTGAAAGTCTTTGTGTTGACTGTTTCGGAACCGTCCAAGGTTACCGCTTTAAGTCTAGGAGGATAATCGTTACAGAACTTGTCCAAAGTTTTTTCTGCTTTAGATTTTGAAAGTTGATCATTGTGGAACCGTTTGAGGTATCAGCTTTAGATCTTTAATGTTAGATCATTCTTGAACCGTCTGAGGTATCGACTTTAGATCTTCAATGTTAGATCGTTCTGGAACCGTCTGAGGTATCGCTTTAGATCTGCAACGTTAGATCGTTCTGGAACCGTCTGAGGTATCGCTTTAGATCTGCAATATTAGATCGTTCTGGAACCATCTGAGGTATCAACTTTAGATCTGTGATGCTAGGTCGTTCTGGAACCGTCTGAGGTATCAACTTTAGATCTGCAATGTTAGATTGTTTTGGAACCGTCTGAGGTATCAACTTTAGATCTTTGATGTTAGATCGTTCTTGAACCGTCTGAGGTATCGACTTTAGATCTGCAATGTTTGTTTTTGAGTTGGTTAGTGATCAGAATGAATCTTCGGCTTGATTATATCTGAGAGAACCGTTCATGGAATTCAGGTGAACACTGCATGTGATTGAGAACATCTTTGTCGAAGATATCCGTCTGCCTGAAAAATTAAGTTAGTAATGTGCAATGTTTATGATGCATGTAAATATGAGATATTCCCGGAGAAATATGCATGTGATGTTGTGTATGAATATGCGCATGATGCATGATGTATGATGTATGATGTATGAATATGAATATGTGATGTATGAATGTGAGATGTCGAGCTTCTATTTGGGAAAATAAATTTCCGCCAGTCATCTGGATATGACTATATTGTGGTCGTTGATGATCTTTTGTCTTGTTTGAGTACCCTTGGCTGGGGAAATTCTTTGAGAACCCTGGTACTCTGTTGAAGGATCTTTGAATATCACTTGGGAATGAAAGGTAGCTGGAAGTTCTGATGCCCTTTCAAATGGGAATGAGGAAGATGCATAATCCTCCGATGCACTATCTGACCAAGTCCGGGTGCGGGGATCACACCTTCTGAAGATAGTAATCTGGAACAACCCTGCTGGGGGATAAGACTTCTTTTGAAGAGAAAATCTTTTTGAGGAATTTGCTGAGAAATGCGTTTCTCTTGGTGGTTTTCTTCTGATGGGATGATGTCCAGATAATTGGGACATTTCCTGAATGCTATTCCTGTTTTTCCTGGTAAACATCAATCATATTTAAATGCACATGTTCATTCAAAATTATCATTGGGACGTTTACGTATTTAAAACAGAAAAAGTGAAAATAGTGATTTTTGAGCCTAAGCTGCATTGATTTTTGAAAAAAGAGCCATGATAGGCTGGTTAGCACAGGGAGACAACAATCCTAGAAGTAGGAAACTGTCAGAAAGTTTTGGAAAATATTTATAGAGATAAATAGCTATGTGAAAACAATCCAGTCAAGTTTCAACTCTCCTATTGCCAATCTGTCCTCGAGCATCTCATCCCTCACTTGTTGGAAGAAAGTGATTGGACTGATCGGTGTCTTTGAGGTGTTGAATCTTGATGATGAGTAGGCAGCTGAACGGAACACAGTTGTATGCTTCATTCCCTAACTTTTGCCTAGGCCGCCCTTTCAGGTTTTCAGCCTACCGGGATAGTATTTGTTTAGTCTCTAACTTTTGCCTGGACCGCCCTTTCGGGTTTTCAATCCACCGAGACGCTCATTTTTTTGCCTAAGTTGCCCTTTCAGGTTTTCAACTTAGCGAGCTGTTTTTTTTCTTTTTAAGAGAAGTATTTTTTGACTATGTCAGCATTCACCGGGTGTGGGAAATCCTCACCATCCATGGTGGTAAGCAACATGGCGCCGCCGGAGAATATTTTCTTGATTATGAATGGTCCCTCGTAGGTGGGAGTCCATTTGCCTCTGGGATCACCTTGTGGTAAGATGATGCGTTTGACAACCAAGCCACCAGTTTGGTATGCTTGACTTTTGACTTTTTTGTTGAAGGCTTTGATCATACGCTTTTGGTATAGCTGACCATGACAAATAGCTGCGAGCCTTTTCTCATCAATCAAGTTTATCTGGTCCAACCGTGTTTGAATCCAATCGTCTTCGTCTAGATTGGCTTCTTTCATAGTCCTTAGGGAAGGAATCTGAATTTCAATTGGAAGAACTGCCTCCATACCATAGACTAAGGAGAATGGAGTTGCCCCTGTTGAAGTACGCGCAGATGTGCGATAACCATGAAGAGCAAAAGGCAACATCTCATGCCAGTCTTTGTAGGTTACTGTCATTTTTTGTATGATTTTCTTGATGTTCTTGTTGGCAGCTTCCACCGCGCCGTTCATCTTTGGTCGATATGGAGATGAATTATGATGTTTGATCTTGAACTGTGTGCAAAGTTCAGTTATCATTCTGTTGTTTAGATTTTTGCCATTGTCCGTGATAATCCGTTCAGGGATGCCGTACCGACAAATGAGATTGTATTTGATGAACCGGGCCACCACATTCTTGGTAACAGAAGCAAATGAAGCTGCTTCTACCCACTTTGTGAAGTAGTCAATAGCGACCAGGATAAAGCGATGTCCGTTGGAGGCAGTAGGTTTGATTTCTCCAATCATATCAATACCCCACATTGCAAAAGGCCAAGGAGCCGTCAGGACGCTTAATGGAACTGGAGGTACATGTACTTTGTCAGCATATATCTGGCATTTGTGACATGTTCGGGAGTGATGATGGCAGTCTGTTTCCATGGTAGACCAGTAATAACCTGCTCTCAGGATCTTTTTAGCCATTGTATGCCCACTGGAATGAGTACCGAAGGCACCATTGTGTATTTCTTCCATGATCTGTTCTGCTTCCTCCTTGTTTACACAGCGAAGTAAAGTCGAGTCATGGTTGCGCTTGTATAAGGTTCCATTGCTTAGAAAGAATTTGGCAGCAAACCTCCTTAGAAACTTTCTGTCATTAATGGACGCCCCTTCAGGGTACTCCTGAGCTTCGAGATATCTTTTTACTTCATGGAACCATGGTTTTTCCTCGGTTCCTTCGGTATTGACCTCATTGCAATAGGATGGTTCATCTTGCCTGTAAATGGTGATTATAGGCGCCTCGTTGTCCCACCTGACTTTGAACATGGATAACATGGTAGCTAA